>NC_041055.1:32263246-32290865 GCF_900634775.1 Gouania willdenowi | reverse complement strand
GAAAGTGACCAAATAGAATAGCATATTTTAACCTATTTTCATCACTTTTTTTGTCATATTTTTGCTCCTTTTAATGAATTTTTGTTACATTTCTTCCATTTCTGACACTTTTCAATGACTTATCTACACGTTTTTTTCCTGACATGTTCATCACTTATAAACCCTTTCCACCTAATGTTCTCCTATTATTGTCACTTTTAACCTCTTTTCATCATATTTCATGATTATTTTTTTACCAATTTAACCACATTGATGATTTTTCATGGCCACTATTTGTCCGTTTAAACTAATTGTTCCAATATTGACACTTTGAACCCTTTTTGTCACTTTTTCTGCCTGTTTTTTTAGCCACTCTAATTTGCAATTTCTGTGGTTTTGAAAATCCCATTTCACCACCTTTTCCACCATTTTGGTCACATTTTATTTGTGATTAAAACAATAATTTCCATCTTTAAGATGACTATAAACTATACCCCAAATAATGGTAAACTTCCTGGAAAACGGTGGATATTAAGTGCTTGCAGGTTTTTGAGTTAGCATTGGTGTTAGCATTTCTTACGTGATGCTATGTTTATGCTGATATTTGAGCTCAGAACAGTCGTGTGTATCAAAGCTGATTGTTATATTTCCTTTTGTGTGTGAGCTCCATCAAAGGCTCTGTGATGTTTCTGTGTGTTTACCACCCATTGTACAGTAAATATATATATACGCTGCTATAGGCTGCTTTCAGCTGGCAGATGTACTGGTTGAAAGGAACAATGAGATCTTTACTATTGTCTTCTTTCTTTGACCTTGGGGTGTAGGCAGAGTCACAGATGGGCTCTGATCCAAACAACACATTATAACGACAAAACGCACAATGTTCTGCTGCTACCTGAAGGTCAACTTCTCATCAAGTCGTCAGTACACATGAATATAATATTACTAGTAGATATACAGGTATCCTTTAAGGTTAGTGCACGTGTTCATTTGTCATGGCAGTCATTTATCAGAGCTGCTTCATCGCTTCAAGGAAACTCATTGATCAATCTACAAGCTCGCAGTTTAAATCCCAGCTTTTACTTTGAAATCCTTTATTAACACGTGTTGTCATGTTTCCACATGAGTCAAACTCAAGGACCGGGAGCCAAATCCGGGTCTTTAAAATATCTGACAAAGCGTGAATCATTGTGTAAATGATCAAACAGTGTAGTTGTTGATCTATAAACAGGGTTGTAAAGGGGTGTTCAATATCCCGTAGACTTCCACAGAAGCTAATTTTGGCAATATTAAAAAAGTAGAGACTTTTGAGGGTAATTATTTATTGAAACTAAGCAGAAATTGGGAGTAATTTTTAATCAATGTAACATATCCAAACATATATATTGGCATCCATCCAAAATAATACACTTTTAAAAAATACAACATTTCAACAAGTATTCAAGTAGAGTTTCATTGAATTTGTCACAAATTCAATGAAACTACATTATTTGCTGAGGTTGGCAGTTTTCCCATGTTTGTAAAACATGATCGAAGTTATTTTTACTCTCACATTGTTGAAAGAAAACTATTTTTATTTTTTCCAAATCCTGTTCAATCCTCAGATTATTTGACAAAATCTCCACAAAATAAATAAATATTTTCACTCCCTGTCATGTATTGTTTGGATATTATCAGTGCTTTATATACATCAGGTTGATCTTATGGAGTTATAAACAGACCCAAAAACATCTGTGATCGTAGGGGGCAACAGTTCCAACTCTGAGGTTTAGTAGTAGACAATGAAGCAGAGAAGAAGAGCTCTCCTCCCAAAATGACTTCCCTCCTCAGAGTTTGTATGCGTCTCTAACAGTCTGTGATTTAACACAACTGTTTATATCCTCTTTCAGTAAAAAAAGAGCTTTACATCAGCATCTTTAACGTAAGGACTCTTAAGGGACATTAACTCCCCCTTAAAAAGTGTGCAGCTGACGCTCTGGTGATCACAGATTATTGAAGACACACATGCTCTGAGGTGTTTTTGGTGGGAGTCCTTCAGCAGTCCATGATTACTCTCTAACTTCAGCCACCAGAGCATGTCAGCGCACTAATTAAGGGAGCGTAAAGGTCCCTTAGGAGAGCTCTTCTTCTCTGTTTCATCGTCTACTACCAAACCTCAGAATTAGAACTGTCGCTCGCTGCGCTCACAGATTTTTTTAGTCATATCTGTTTTTATCATCTTTCTGTAAACAAAAGAGGTTTACATCGACATCTTAAACTTTTCCTGTTTTTTTTTTTTTTTTTACATCAACCAAAATCAACACAATTTGTTATTTTGACTAAAAAAGTTACTAATGATCTAAAAATCAGGCTGAATGTTTCACTCCAATAGAAAACAATGGGATGTTTACAGGCAGTGGGGCCGTGTGACATCATCAATCATGTGATTTCAAAATGGAGGAACACAGGCTCTAAAACTGTAAAGTAATCCTATTTTTAAATAGTAATTAAATGAATATTTGATGTATAATAATGTAATTTGTTAGACATAAATCTACTTATAAAGACATTTGGAAGATTTTAGGCTAAACTTGTAAAAACGGAGGAGGATCTGTTTAAGATGGTGTGTGTGCAGCAGAGATGCAGGATTATAGAGTTTAAAATAGTGAGTGTTGTGTTGCTTTCACAGTGTGTGACAGAGTCGTTCCCTCAGGGCCTGAGGAGGAAACCTTTAGACCTTCAGACATTCTTTTCATCCACATCTTCTAAAAGCTTCCAAAGGGAATCTAATCTGCCTTAAAACGCCCTGTGCTAAAAAAGCTGCTGTTGTTTGAGATGATTCATTTCCTAACGGCGAGGGGAGGAGGAGCTTATCATCACACCCACTGTGTCATCCATTTGACAGCGAACCACTCTAAACCAGTGTTTGAAACCCAGCCTGTTGGGCAGGTGTTAGTCCTACCTGTCCCATTCCATTAGCTCATCACACCCGTCACTGCTCATTTTGTTCATGGCTTTAATGAGGAGAACAGCGACTCTATTCACTTTAAAAATAGACAAGATGTTTTTATTATTGCCAACGTATCAAATAAACCTCCTTTGTTCTGCGTTCTATCCACATCCAAAGCTTGGCATGGAGGAAACATTCCTTTTTCCTCTTTAAGGCAGATTTCTTTAAGGGTTTTAAGATTTTTTTAAGTAAATGAACCCAAAACAAGTTTTTTAACATGTTTATCAGTTTTACACATGCATAATAGGGTTAAACGCTGTCAGTTTGATGATAATCAATTATTTTATTGTCTATTTATTATGTAGAGAACATAATCAGACGAGCAAAGTGAACGACGGCCTGTTGGTGTCACTGTTTAGCCTCAACATTAACCCAGTGAAGAACCTATATTTGATACAAACTTATCCTGTCATATAGCGTTAGGGTACGCTGAGAAACTACATCTAAACTACATTACTGTAACGTTTTACTGTCAGGATGTCCCAGTAACTCAATAAAGTCTCCAGATACAAGTTTGGTCTAAAATCTTCTAAATGTCCTCATTGGTAGATTTATGTGTAACAAAACACATTATTATGCACCATATTCATTTAATTAAACTTTTAAAAATAGGACTACTTTACAGTTTTAGAGCCTGTGTTCCTCCATCTTGAAATCATGTGATTGATGATGTCACATGGCCCCACTGCCTGTAAACATCACATTGTTTTCTAATAGAGTGAAACATTCAGCCTGATTTTTAGATCATTTTACAGTTTTTTCAGTCAAACTAACAACTTGTGCTGCTTATGTTTGCTCTAAAAAAACCAGAAAAGTTAAATATGCCGATGTACACTTCTTTTGTTTACAGAGCTTTGGTAGTAGACAATGAAGCAGAGAAGAAGAGCTCTCTCGAGTAAATCAAGGACTGTTGATAAAGTTATTATTAGGATGATGAGCGTTCCCACTGAAGTATACTTCCAAGTTTTCCGAGATGCATCTGGAACCTCCAGCGTTAAAAACCTTGTTCACACTGAGGCTAAATATCTCTGTTGATTCTCTACCTTTATTTTGAAAGTTCTGAAAACATTTGAAGTGAGAAAGTGACCACGTAGAATATCAACATGTGCTCATTTGATCCATAAAACTCATGGAAACACATTTCACACATTTTCAGAAACCCTCCATTGGTCTACTGAATAAACTTCTGTTAACACGCTCCCAATGCATCATGGGACAGTTGAGTTTGACTAGTGTGCCCACCGTGCATACTTAAAAAATGTCCCCATATAGTATACATCCTGATATTTCTCACATATTCAATCTATTCATACTATCTACTGTGAATGCACTACATACTAACTTTAGTGTGAGTACACGATGCTGATACTCTCCACTTTTAAGGCTAAACTTTATTTCTCTTTCTTTTGAAATGTGAATAATTAGGAGCAGCTCAGTTATTTCCATCTTCTCCCACTTAGGAATATTAAGTCAGTGAGTGTATTTATAGACATGTAAAAAGATAATTATACTAAACCAACATGGGACCATAATCTTTGTTATGGTTTGAATTCCATGTTTTAGTTCAAACTTTCCAAAGCCAAAGGCGTCGCGCTCTCAGGGAACCGTAAAACTTGACATTTTCTCCCAGCGATTTCCTCAAACTGTTTGTTTTGTTGGGTAAAGCCTCTGGCTGGAGGCTGAGTGATGCAGAGAGTGTTATATATATATATTATATATATATATATCTCCACACAGACAGAAGAGCAGCAGCGCTGAGGCTGCAGCGCTGCAGGGAATCTTTGACCTCCTTCATTTCACTCACCGTTAATGTAGAATGATATCAGTAAGTGGAGCTTAAATAACTGCAGCACTTAGCACGTCATGTGACCTGCATGCTAATGATCTCACGTGTCACCTAGTGTGCATGTGTAAGGAGGCGTCCTGGGGTGGTCTCTGGGTTCACAGTGAGTGGGCACTGGTGGGTTTTTCTCTGCGTTCTAAATAAAAGGAGACATTCCTCACCTCCATGTGCTCATAGCGCTGACTAACTCCTACACACAGCATCCTCTACCTCCTCAGCCTGCTCTACTCTCCCCCCCCATCCCCCCAGGGCCTTGAAGTCACGCGTGAGGATCATGGTGGATGGAACGCTGCTCATCGCTCATATCACCCCAGAGGATTCTGGGAATTACACCTGTGTACCAACCAATGGCCTCCTGACGCCTCCTAACGCCTCAGCAAACCTCACCGTGATGCGTACGTGTTGATCATTTTATCACGTGTTGCTGCTTCTTTTCCTGTCTATCACAACAGCTTCATATTTCTCATTTACTTTCTCTTATTTTGAAAACCGCTGCAGTATAATGTTTCCTGGTTGTTTGTGTGTCAGCTAAATCATGTTTTCAATTATCCATGTTCAATTACAATCCAATTACGATTACGTTGACCAACATTTTTCCATTTGCAATTAGTATTTTTTTCTTAAAGTCAATTACAAATACGTTCTCAATTACTAAAGTTTAATTACGATTAATTACAATTACTGAGTCTTTAATAAATAAGCCCATGAAACATAATGTTCCTCTTGTGTTAGCTTTCTGTTAGCATCTCTAATGCTAACGGTCAGTTTGACCAGCTGTAAAATACACTAATAAATATTATCTATCATCTAATTAGTTTCTCATCTCTTTGTTTCCTCGTTAGGCTTCCTAATCAATGATTATATTGGTATTAATACTTTTTTATGTTGGTATAATCCTCGACTTCCCCCTCGAAAATGTTCCTCAAGAGAACTGGCAGTAACTTGATATGAAACAGATTTTAATAATTAACTACATATGTGTCAGATATAGAAATGTAACGTGATTCCCCAGTTTTGCATTTAATTACATTGTAAAGTTCACATTTTATTGAATTTCCATGCTAATTACAATTACAAAGTCAATTATCTCAACCTGATTACAATTAAATCAGCCACAGATTTTTTTCATTAAAATTTTAATTATATCATAATTATAACTAATTACTACACTTTCCGTGATTTACTCTCAGCAACCATAGCGTGTCAGCGCACTGTTTAAGGCAGAGTAAAGGTACCTTAGGAGAGCTCTTCTTCTCTGCTTTATTGTCTACTGGAACTGTCGCTCCGTGCGGTCACAACTGATTTTATCCTCTTTCTGTAAACAAAAGAGGTTTACATCGACATCTTTAACTTTTCCTATTTTTTTAGAGCAGCTGAAAACAACACATGTTATTTTGACTGAAAAATTTACTAAATGATCTAAAAACCTATTAAATGATCTAAAAATCTACTAAATGATCTAAAAATCTACTAAATGATCTAAAAATCTACTAAATGATGTAAAAATCTACTAAATGATCTAAAAATCTACTAAATGATGTAAAAATCTACTAATGATCTAAAAATCAGGCTGAATGTTTCACTCCAATAGAAAACAATGGGATGTTTACAGCCAGTGGGGCCGTGTGACATCATCAATCACATGATTTCAAGATGGAGGAACACAGGCTCTAAAACTGTAAAGTAGTCCTATTTTTAAAAGGTAATAAAATGATTATGGTGCATATTAATGTGTTTTGTTAGACATAGATCTTTTAATATGTACATTTTAAAGGTTTTTGGCCACGTTTGTAGAAGATCTCTTTAAAGCAACAGTACATCTCTTCCGCTGTCAGCTGTTTGCGGGTCATAATCGTGTAATAGGTGTAAATCATATGTTTACGGTGCACAGTGGAGTTAGTTATTCAGAGGAATGCAGCTGATACAAACAGTGGGCGGTTGTTATGATGGTGTTCACCCTGATAATCAGCGTTTTTATATATTTGCTGTTGGTGTGGATGTGAGCGGCTTGGGTTTCTTCACAGTTTGCAGTTGTTTTTACTGAGGTGTTAATGAGGTGGCAGCTCTGAATCAAAGCCCATAGAAATGATTAGAGCTGCTGCTCAGATTCACTCAAAAAACAGAAGACTGAGGTTTTTTTTTAGAGTTCTCTGATTGGTCAGTGAAAGCTGCTCAATAACGATGGGACGGTGACTGAGGGCGACACGTGTTGAGGTCCGGTACTCGACCCCTGAAGCCTCTAAACTATTTTGGGAAATGACGATATTGTCTATATTGAGATACATCTATATTTTTAATAGTATACAATCACACAGTACAAATCACATCATAAGTATTGAATATCATTCATAGAATACAGTCAAACTGTGTTCTTCATTTAAACTCTGCCATATTTCTTACAGTTTATTTTGTATCAAGATACTTCAAGAAACTAAAAATGTTCTTTTTTACAATTTGAGCATTTTGTTTATTTTATTTTTTTTTACTATTTTTCTGCAACTACACCAAACTTTCCATATTTTAACCTATTTTTTATAACTTTTTCTTGCCATATTTTTTCTCTTTTTAATGCATTTTGCTACGTTACTCCCATTTCTGCCACTTCTCTATCAAATTTCCATGGACACTTATAATTAAGCCTTTCCACCACTTTTCCACCTAATGTTGCTCGTTTTAGGAGTCGCTGCCTTCATTATTTCTCAGAACATGAAAAGCACAGTTAGATGGATTTCTGAGTGCGTTCTAACCCAGACCTTCATCTAAACCATAGCCACATTACAGAACTCACACACATATTGTGCAGCTGTTTGTTATAAATGTGCCTGTGTGGCATTTTTCATCAGCAAATTGAACCCAGAATTGTCTTTCTGGTCAGACTTTATTGAGATAAAAATATCAAGATTTACATCGTGATTTTGAGAAAAAATATAGAGATATGAGTTTTGGTCCAAATATCGTCCAGCCCTAGTGGGAAAAGCAGAGACTCAGGAACACGTCGACTTGAGAGAAACAGAGGAAAAAAAACCAAAATGAACTTTCTGGAATTACTGTGACCTATGGTTTTTTGCTAAATGTGCTAGTTTAAGTTATAAAGAAAGCACTCCATGCTTCAAATAACAGTATCACAGATTTTAAAACATTTTATAAACGACTTGTTTTAGTGCAGAGCGGTGTATGTTTGTGGATGTGGAATTCCAACATCTGATCAACATACTGGTTTCCTTTGGCCATATATTGTTTTTAGCCAATAAATGGCTACTGAAGCATCTATTCTGATTAGGAGTTTGTGAGAACATGTCGGGTCATCTGATAAACGCTACTGTACGGATAGATATTAACTGTGGATGAATCGCATTAAAACCATTCAAACTGCTTTTAACAACTGTTGCTGTGGGGGCGGGGTTAATCCTTTGTTTGTGCCCCCCCCCCCCCCCCCCCCCCCCCCCCCCCCCCCCCCCCCCCCCCCCCCCCCCCCCCCCCCCCCCCCCCCCCTCAGCCACAAGGTGATGAAAACTACAGTCATTTTAAAAACCCTCTCCTTTGTTTACTGTGGAGAGGGACAACATTTAAACGGCCGTACCATCCTCAAACACTTAACACTAAATTCCTTGATATTTGTGACCAACTTTGTTATTTTTAGAGGAATTTTGTGGGATTGTTTTTGAGGAAAAAGTTATTTTCACAATTTGTGATTAAAACTGACTGCGATCATTTGATAAAAGCGTGGGAAAACGTAGAATTCTGCAGAAAATGTGGAGTTTCATTGAGTTTGTGTATTTGGAGCGACTGAATTAGTTGTTTATTTGTGTATTCTGTCATTTTTCTTTCTCTTGTGGGACTCATTGGATGCTGTAATGGGTCATATTTGGCCCCCAGACCTTAAGTTTGACTCATTTGATTCTGAGAATAGTTTGATTATTATTATTATATAGGTTTGGGCTCCATCCGAGTTAAAGGGGACAGTTTTTCTCAGAAACTGTTTAAGATGGGATAATAACATTTGGTGTGTGGCTTCAGGGTATCAATACCTTGATGGAGTTTGAAAATGAGAAGCGTGTAATTTTATCTTCTGGAGTTATTGCCCTTCTCCTATTTTTTTTACTCTGAGGTATCTTCAAAGGGGACAGCTTTTCTTAGAAAATGTTTCAGATAGTAATTTGATATTCTGATGTGATAATATTTTCTTATGTATACATCTAAGTTCTCAGATTTAAGACATTTAGGAAAAGGTTGTGAGTTACAATGAGAACCAATCTGGCGGGGGATGTTGATGACTGTCCTCTTGTTATTATTATTAATATTATTTCTATCAGGTTCCATTCAAAGTGCAGTTCCTGTCATGTTCTGCTCTATTTGTCATCAGAAGAACCTCCTTCACACTCCTGCTTTTCTCTTTTTTTTACCCATTGAACCAATTTAGGGAAAATGTTTTAGAAATGTGCATTTGATCTTTTCAGTTTTTTAAATTTTATTATCAACATGAAATCCAAAATGAAAAAGCTCCTCATGGAATATGAAGTGAACCGTCTATTATAATCTATTCAGATGCAATCATTTAATAACTGATGAATGTCTGTTTTATGGTCTGTTGCTAAGTTACTTGTGCTGTGTTTAGATCCGGCCCAGGCTCTGCAGATGCCTGAGGAAACCTACCTTCCTACAGGGATGGAAGGGGGCGTGGCCTGTCCCGTGGCCAATCCTCCGCTGCTCAGAGTGGACTGGACAAAGGATGGAAGGGCACTCGACCTTTCCCTGGTAAGAAAAGAATAGAGAGGGATGATGATGTTGCGTCAGAAATGGAAACCAGTTTGCATCCCACTGGGATAGAGCTTTACATCCACGGTTTTTTAGATGCAGAGCTCGTCTCCTTCAGGACAATAGGATATTTCTTCCTGTCAGTGATGAAAGTGTTTCTCAGTTCACTCTCATTTATTTTAATGTAGTCAATCTTAAAAGCTGAGCCAGTAATCCTGAGGGAGGCCTCACAGGCTGCTCTCAGGTTCCACGGACACACGAGCAGGTAAACCATCACAGACAGAGGGAGAACATGCACACTCCCTCTAGAAGCTGTAGCATTCAAACACTGATGACATCATCACTGTTCTGGTCCAATCCAAACATTCATTTGTCCCCTTGATTGTTTTATAAATTTAGTTTGCTGTATAATTTCAACATTTTTGTGGTCAAAATTGCTGAGTCCTTGTTTTAATCAGAAATAAAATGGGTTCAAAGTGACCAAAAAATGGTAGAAAAGATGGTGAAATGGTATTTTAAAAACCACAGAAATTGGTTTAAAGTTTCAAATTCGAGTGGATAAAAACAGACAAAAAGTAATAAAAAAGGGTTCAAAGTGTCAATATTGGAACAATTAGTTTAAACTGGCAAATAATGGTCATGACAAATGTGAATGTGGTTAAATTGGCAAAAATAATAATGAAATCTGGTGAAAAGAGGTTAAAAGTGACAATAATGGGTCAACATATGTGACATTAGGTGAAAAAGTGGTAGAATGGTTTATAAGTGATGAGCATGTCTGGAAAGTGGAAAAAATGTGTAGAAAAGTCATTGAAATGTGATGTAAAAGTGTCAGAAATGGGAGAAATGTAGCAAAAATACATTAAAAGGAGCAAAAATATGGCAAGAAAAAGTGATGAAAATAGGTTAAAATATGGAAAGTTTTGTGTAGTTGCAGAAAAATCATTTTAACAAAAAAAGCAAAAAGGGCTCAAATTGTCCAAAAATATTCTTAGTTCCTCGAAGGCATCTGGTGACCTCCTCCTAGTTTCTCGTAATCCCAATTTGGGTCCTGACCCCGAGGTTTAGAACCCCTGCGTTGGAGGAGTGAGTCTAGTACTGGAGGTTCTGAGACCAGCAGTGAGTAGGCGTGGCCTTATTATTCGTCCATAAATGAGACGCTAAACCCCAAACTTTACATAAAAAATAATAGAGGTAAGATTAAACATGATTTTTAATTTCAATTTAAAAAAATGTTTTTTTAGTAAGTCATCTTTCTGTAATTAATAAATCGCAATTAAAGTCCCAGCCCTAACAAAAGTAAAGGTAAGATTAAACATTAATTTTAATTTGAATAAAAAAAGAAAGATCAGCAAAAAAGAAAATATTTGAAATATATAAAAATCTAATTTGACGTCATATGATAATTTTTTAACAGTGAAACTGATTAAAGCATTAAAACCTACAATTAAATGCATTAATTAAGGTCAAAACTGAAATATAATCTGAATATTTATTGTCTTTATACATCAGTATAACTAAAATACATGTGGACCGTTTCAGTAAAGTGCGTAAGAAAAACTCTATTTGGCGATATATCGCGATATTTCACAGCGCAATTATCGTATCGATCCAAAAAATGTCATAATCTAATTTTTTAGCTATGTTTTTTAAACAAAAAATTAAGAACTTAACAGAATCAGAATCTGTTGTAGAAGCAAAAGTTTAACTTTTTTGAAAAATGTAAATATGTTGATAAACATTCCACTTGTTTTTTATGATTTTGCTTGAATTACAGTTCGCTACCATTCAAACACAAGTTTGAATAAAATAAGATAAATAGTATTTCAAACCATTTTGTACATTATTGTAAAGGGCTTATTTTTAACGCCTCCCACTTTTCATCTAAATACGGGGCCCCACTCTTGTGGCGACCCACAGTTTTTCCCGCCCCTGTCCTCCCATGTTATATGTGATTGTCTTCTCATGTGTCTTTGGACGGGATTGAACGTCAATGAAAATGTGTTGCTCTGTAACGTGCAATGACACATAAAGCTGATTCTGATTATTGCTATTGCGATGGTATTGTTTAGCATGTGGATGTATCGTATCCTGTCAGATTCATGACAATGTACACCCCTAGTTTCAGTGCAAAAACACATAATACATGCAAGAATAAACAACAGCATCATAGAATAAAATCAATGTAAAAGTATAAGGAAATTAGTGCTTTTCTTTCCACAGTTTCCAGGCTGGACTTTAAGACCAGGAGGTTTTCTGTTCATGGCTACGGTTAATGACGATGCAGCGGGCGTGTACACGTGCACTCCCTACAACAGCTACGCAGCAGCATGGGTCCATCAGGGCCCACACATGTCATCCTACAGGTCAGTGCTGGCCTCACGCTGCTCAAGCCTCGTATCCCATCATGCACTGCAGCTCAGAGCCAGTCAACCTGCCACTGTGCATGGATTATAATTAGCATCACGCAATCAAAAATGGCCTTTTACTGACCTTTCCTCTGCAGTGTGAGCGCGGTGTTAGCGTTAGCGTGGATGCTCACACTATAATGGAAGTTAACTGTGTGTCTAATTCTGCTTATTAACATAATCTTGTTCAGTAATAATTCTGTAATCATAGAAGAGGAAGAAGAGCTAAAGTCTTCCTGGTTCTCTCCACCAATAGGAAGCTCCGTCCTTCAGCATCGCCCCTCACAAACACTACCAGCAGTGGGTCGGTCGATCCCTCAGCATCGCCTGTCAGGGACGCACACAGTCGTCAGTCAAAGTCAGCTGGAGCAAGGTACACACATACACATTTATTATATATATTATATATTATATATATATTGTGTGTGTGTATATATATATATATATATAGAGACACACACACACACAGACATCAAAGTCAGCCTGACCAAGGTACACACATACTGTATATACACACATAACGACACATATATACACACACATATATATATATACACAGAGACGTCAATTAAAGTCAACTGGAGCAAAAATAATAATAAATACACACAAACTCTACATATTCACACAAATATATGTACACAAATACACACACAGACACATACACATATACTGTATGTACACACATATTCTCACCATTGATCCATCCGGCACTTCTACACACTCCAATGTCTATCCATCCATCCATCCATCCATCCATCCATCCATCCATCCATTCTTCCATCCATCCATCCATCCATCCATCCATCCATCCATCCATTCTTCCATCCATTCATCCATCCATCCATCCATTCTTCCATCCATCCATCCATCCATCCATCCATTCATCCGTCCATCCATCCGTCCGTCCGTCCTGTATGTAGAGCTGTGTAGGGTTGTTAACATGATGGAGGCCATGTTTTGTGTGTTTTATTGAGTAACCGGTCTAACGATGTCGTAGAGAGGAACGTGTTAGCTAACAGATGCTAACGCTCTGATGCTAATCTTTTAATGTTTTATTCCTCATGTCTTTCTTGGGGTGGTTCAGGTGGACCCTGGTCTTCTCGTGTCCTACTTCGTGGAGCCCAACGGTTCGTTGCTGCTGCAGCCTCTCCTGAAGGAGCACCAGGGGACGTGGAGGTGCGGCGTGTCCAACCGCGTTGCCACGGTAACCGCCGACACTCAGGTGGACGTCCTCGGTGAGTCCTGTCTACGTGTTTCATCTTATTCCATGAGCTCTCCTCTCCAGTACGGTGTAGATGTTAGGACTTCTTCAGGTCTCAGAGTCTGGTATCATGACTCAGCAAAACCTCCATGAGATGTAACGGCCTCAGGCTTCAAAATAAAAGTCATCAGAAAAAACAGCCTAAAAAATAACGCCTCAGGTCGTAAAACGTGACATGAAGTTGTATTTTCGTTAATATGTGCTGTTAATTTCTATTTATTTTGAAAGTTTAAGACAGTATTTCCCCTTCAGACCTTTAACCTGAACCCATGTACCTCCTACTGCTGCACACTTTAAATATCATCATCTAATCTCATATACAGTGTAGCCCTACAGTCAAATGTGTCTGAATTTTACCCCACTTTAGGAACCTAGAAGTTAAGAGATATCAAAGATTGAATACATTTAACTATGTATTCATTAATGAAACAATATGTTTATGATATATCTTAAGAACAGCGTTTATAACTTACTTCTTCATGTGTACTTCCTGTTCCTTGGAAAAAAAACACCACGTCGTGTTTTATGGCGTGAGGCCATCGAAGCTGATGACTTTTATTTTGAAGCCTGAGGCCATTTCATTTGACGGCGTTTGGTCTGACCAATGACAGAGGTTTTCCTGATATCTCACTCTGAGACCGGAGGATGTCCTAAAATGTAGACGTTCTCCAGTTTCAATCTTTAAAGTGATGTGTGACATCATGGCCTGTGATCGTCAGCTTTATCACCTTGTTGGAGTGTTTGGCAGCTAACCATCCACTTCTCTCTCCATCTCTCCATCAGGAACCAGCCCCCACTCGTCCTCTATTCTCTCCGTCTCTCCGGGGGTGAATCAGGCCAACGTTTCCTGGCAGCCGGGCTTTGATGGAGGATCCGCTCAGACTTTTTCACTTTGGTGGTGGGTGAAGTGAAAGTAAAAGTGAAGCCTCTCGTACTTTCTATCGGGACTGTAACCATGGCGACCATTGACAAGCACCACTATTGCACTATGGATTTTCAGAACAAGGAATTAATTTGTGTTATCAGTGGTTGGCAGTTCCCACAATAAATGCTGCGATGGGGTGGAGATGTTTTCTTTCTAAAGCGTTGCGTTGACAGAGCAGAACATGATGCATGTTTTTATTGACTAAAGCACAGATAAGTAGGATTTATTTATTAGAAGACCAGATAGTTCCTCATGTGATAAAACAGACATCAATAATGTGCTTTTTCAGATAATGCAGCTGAAGTGGAGCAGAAAAACGTATCTGAACACAAATCTTTAGCCCAGCGTCGCCCTGGGAACGCCTGATCAGATATAACGCCTCATCAGATAACGCCCCCTGTGAGAGAAATGGGTCATGGTCGCAGTAGAAGAAGAACAGCAGATATGAATATGAATAGCTCCAATAATGGGAAAAGTAAAGCAGCCGATTAATAAATACAGAGCCGCGGGTGTAAGAAAAAAATCAATTCGGCGAAATATCGCGATATCTCATAGTTTCGCGTGATTATCATATCGATCTAAAAAGTGTCCGAATCGACTTTTTCATTCGAAAAAACGATTTAAAATCTGCATATCACGTAAACTCCTGATCACTAGGTGTCAGTGAACGCACCATCAGACCTGGTTAAACTACCTCACTCCTCTATGAGGTAATCGCTCTTTATTTTCATCAAATATACTGGAATTTAAGAACTGAACAGAATCTGTTGTAGAAGCAAAAGTTAAACTTTTTAGAAAAATGTAATTTGTCAGTTTGATAAACATAACACTTGTTTTTGCTATTTGTAGTTGAATTATATTTACTTGTTCTCACAAGTTAAACATAGATAAATAAATAAATTGTATTTTATACCATTTTGTAGTTATGAAGGTGAAATATGTCATTATATCGCATTGTGACACGCAAATTGTCAATCGTATCGTCAGATTCATGGCAATACACAGCTCTACTGTAATGTGATTAAGGCAGTGGTTTTCAACCTTAGGGTCGTGACCCCATGTGGGCGTGGCCTAAAATGTCTTAAATGATGAGATGATGAGATGTTTATTTGTCATTGCACATGTTACAGAGCAACGAAATCACATTTCAGTTTCATCCCGTCCAAGAAAACATGAAAAGACAAAAAAAATATTGATTAAAAGTAAGTTTTTTAATTAATTAATATTTCTAATTAAAACACCCATATAGTCTTAAACAACTGTATTCCATACTTTAAATTTCACCACAAAAAAAAATCTAGTTAATATGAAAATAGAGCTAATTTGAACAAATATTATCAAAAACTAATTATGGAAGAAGGAAAAAGTGTTTCTGGGGTCACCAAATGGGGTCACGGCCCAGAAAGATTGGGAACCACTTGATTAATGTCTCTTAGTTCATCATTGATACAATTGTGTGACAGGAAAGCTGAAAAACTGACTAAAAAAAAGCATAAACTTGTTAGCATGCTCGCTAGTTTAAGCTTTTTTTTGCCCTGACTAGTAAATATATGTTAACCCAACATGTTTACTACTGAACTAGTAGAAATAATATAACTACTAGTAAATATAGTTTAACCCAACATGTTTATTACTGAACTAGTAGAAATAATATAACTACTAGTAAATATAGTTTAACCCAACATGTTTATTACTGAACTAGTAGAAATAATATAACTACTAGTAAATATAGTTTAACCCAACATGTTTATTACTGAACTAGTACAAATAATATATCTACTAGTAAATATATGTTAACCCAACATGTTTATTACTGAACTAGTAGAAATAATAACTACTAGTAAATATAGTTTAACCCACATGTTTATTACTGAACTAGTAGAAATAATATAACTACTAGTAAATATAGTTTAACCCAACATGTTTACTACTGAACTAGTAGAAATAATATAACTACTAGTAAATATAGTTTAACCCAACATGTTTATTACTGAACTAGTAGAAATAATATAACTACTAGTAAATATAGTTTAACCCAACATGTTTATTACTGAACTAGTAGAAATAATATAACTACTAGTAAATATAGTTTAACCCAACATGTTTATTACTGAACTAGTAGAAATAATATAACTACTAGTAAATATAGTTTAACCCAACATGTTTACTACTGAACTAGTAGAAATAATATAACTACTAGTAAATATATGTTAACCCAACATGTTTATTACTGAACTAGTAGAAATAATATATCTACTAGTAAATATAGTTTAACCCAACATGTTTATTACTGAACTAGTAGAAATAATATAACTACTAGTAAATATAAGTTAACCCAACATGTTTACTACTAAACTAGTAGAAATAATATAACTACTAGTAAATATAGTTTAACCCAACATGTTTATTACTGAACTAGTAGAAATAATATAACTACTAGTAAAATAGTTTTAACCCAACATGTTTATTACTGAACTAGTAGAAATAATATAACTACTAGTAAATATAGTTTAACCCAACATGTTTACTACTGAACTAGTAGAATAATATAACTACTAGTAAATATAGTTTAACCCAACATGTTTATTACTGAACTAGTAGAAATAATATAACTACTAGTAAATATAGTTTAACCCAACATGTTTATTACTGAACTAGTAGAAATAATATAACTACTAGTAAATATAGTTTAACCCAACATGTTTATTACTGAACTAGTAGAAATAATATAACTACTAGTAAATATAGTTTAACCCAACTGTTTACTACTGAACTAGTAGAATAAATCTACTAGTAAATATAGTTTAACCCAACATGTTTATTACTGAACTAGTAGAAATAATATATCTACTAGTAAATATAGTTTAACCCAACATGTTTATTACTGAACTAGTAGAAATAATATAACTACTAGTAAATATAAGTTAACCCAACATGTTTACTACTAAACTAGTAGAAATAATATAACTACTAGTAAATATAGTTTAACCCAACATGTTTATTACTGAACTAGTAGAAATAATATAACTACTAGTAAATATAGGTTAACCCAACATGTTTACTACTGAACTAGTAGAAATAATATATCTACTAGTAAATATATTTAACCCAACATGTTTATTACTGAACTAGTAGAAATAATATAACTACTAGTAAATATAGTTTAACCCAACATGTTTACTACTGAACTAGTAGAAATAATATATCTACTAGTAAATATAGTTTAACCCAACATGTTTACTACTGAACTAGTAGAAATAATATATCTAGTAGTAAATATAGTTTAACCCAACATGTTTACTACTGAACTAGTAGAAATAATATAACTACTAGTAAATATAGTTTAACCCAACATGTTTATTACTGAACTAGTAGAAATAATATAACTACTAGTAAATATATTTTAACCCAACATGTTTACTACTGAACTAGTAGAAATAATATAACTACTAGTAAATATAGTTTAACCCAACATGTTGACTACTGAACTAGTAGAAATAACATATCTACTAGTAAATATAGGTTAACCCAACATGTTTACTACTGAACTAGTAGAAATAATGTAACTACTAGTAAATATAGTTTAACCCAACATGTTGACTACTGAACTAGTAGAAATAACATATCTACTAGTAAATATAGGTTAACCCAACATGTTTACTACTGAACTAGTACAAATAATATATCTACTAGTAAATATATTTAACCCAACATGTTTATTACTGAACTAGTAGAAATAATATAACTACTAGTAAATATAGTTTAACCCAACATGTTTATTACTGAACTAGTAGAAATAATATATCTACTAGTAAATATAGGTTAACCCAACATGTTTACTACTGAACTAGTAGAAATAATATAACTACTAGTAAATATAGTTTAACCCAACATGTTTATTACTGAACTAGTAGAAATAATATAACTACTAGTAAATATATTTTAACCCAACATGTTTATTACTGAACTAGTAGAAATAATATAACTACTAGTAAATATAGTTTAACCCAACATGTTTACTACTGAACTAGTAGAAATAATATAACTACTAGTAAATATAGGTTAACCCAACATGTTTACTACTGAACTAGTAGAAATAATATAACTACTAGTAAATATAGGTTAACCCAACATGTTTACTACTGAACTAGTAGAAATAATATAACTACTAGTAAATATAGTTTAACCCAACATGTTTTTACTTACTGAACTAGTATATAACTACTAGTAAATATAGTTTAACCCAACATGTTTTTACTGAACTAGTAGAAATAATATAACTACTAGTAAATATAGTTTAACCCAACATGTTTACTACTGAACTAGTAGAAATAATATATCTACTAGTAAATATATTTTAACCCAACATGTTTATTACTGAACTAGTAGAAATAATATAACTACTAGTAAATATAGTTTAACCCAACATGTTTACTACTGAACTAGTAGAAATAATATATCTACTAGTAAATATAGTTTAACCCAACATGTTTACTACTAAACTAGTAGAAATAATATAACTACTAGTAAATATAGTTTAACCCAACATGTTTATTACTGAACTAGTAGAAATAATATAACTACTAGTAAATATAGGTTAACCCAACATGTTTACTACTGAACTAGTAGAAATAATATATCTACTAGTAAATATAGTTTAACCCAACATGTTTATACTAGAACTAGTACAATAATATATCTACTAGTAAATATAGTTTAACCCAACATGTTTATTACTGAACTAGTAGAAATAATATATCTACTAGTAAATATAGTTTAACCCAACATGTTTACTACTGAACTAGTAGAAATAATATAACTACTAGTAAATATAGTTTAACCCAACATGTTTATTACTGAACTAGTAGAATAATATAATACTAGTAATATAGTTTAACCCAACATGTTTATTACTGAACTAGTAGAAATAATATAACTACTAGTAAATATATTTTAACCCAACATGTTTACTACTGAACTAGTAGAAATAATATAACTACTAGTAAATATAGTTTAACCCAACATGTTTACTACTGAACTAGTAGAAATAATATATCTACTAGTTCAGTAGTAAACATGTTTATTACTGAACTAGTAGAAATAATATAACTACTAGTAAATATATTTTAACCCAACATGTTTACTACTGAACTAGTAGAAATAATATAACTACTAGTAAATATAGTTTAACCCAACATGTTTACTACTGAACTAGTAGAAATAATATATCTACTAGTAAATATATTTTAACCCAACATGTTTATTACTGAACTAGTAGAAATAATATATCTACTAGTAAATATAGTTTAACCCAACATGTTTACTACTGAACTAGTAGAAATAATATAACTACTAGTAAATATAGTTTAACCCAACATGTTTATTACTGAACTAGTAGAAATAATATAACTACTAGTAAATATAGTTTAACCCAACATGTTTATTACTGAACTAGTAGAAATAATATAACTACTAGTAAATATAGTTTAACCCAACATGTTTATTACTGAACTAGTAGAAATAATATACTAGTAGTAATATAGTTTAACCCAACATGTTTACTACTGAACTAGTAGAAATAATATATCTACTAGTAAATCAATCAGCAACAGCAGTACTAGTGAACTAGTAATGGTAAAAGTATATACTAACGTACTAGTGTAGGGAACAATAAGCACTAGTTAACGAGTTACAGAAATAATAATACATGATACGTTTGAACTGACCGAGGCTTCCTATTGGCTGTTCAGTCCAAAATGAACATGACAACCAATGAAAACCCAGGATATTTGCGCTATAGTTAAAGGCTCACGTTTATGTTTAGTTTTATTTGTTACTTTGATTTGTTTTTATTATTTCAGTTATTTCTATTTAATATTTATCTATAATTTAATGATGGTTTTTCAATGGTTGAAGCTGTGAACACGTGTCTGAACATAATGTGAGATGTAGAACATGAGTGGAACATCAGAGCGTTAGCAGGGATTGCTACTAGCTGTCACTGCTGCTCGTCTCATGCACATGAATCATTAATGAAACCTACTTTTCTGTCATGTTTGATGAAACCCAACTCCCACTGAGCCCCGTTCATCCTTTTGTTCTCCTCAGGGTGAAGAAGATCTCAGGGAGCGATGGTGATGGTGGTGATGATGGTGGTGATGGTGGTGGTGGTGGGAAGCAGGACTGGTTTTCAATGCTGGTTCCATCCTCTTCTGGGACCACGTTCCAAGTGGAAGGTCTGACCCCTGCGACCCGGTACCAGTTCAGTGTTCTGACCCAGAACAGGATCGGAACGGGACCTTTCAGCGACATTGTCACCTCACGTACTTTAGGTCAGTGATGTTCTCTACTCGTTATTTCTATCACGATTAGTTTTATTCATTCCATTCATGAATATTTAGAACGATTCGATCCGAAGCGATTCAGTAATTTTTTATCCAAAATAATAATGTGTACCGTGAGTGAAATAAATCCCTGGATACTTTACAGTACAGGTAATAACAATAATAATAATAATAATAATAATAATAATCCAGTACAGGTGAGCTTTCATAGATTCCTGTTGTTTCTTGTAAAGGAATCGTCTATAAATTAATGATGGACATAAACAAAAATCAATGGAACCAAATCAGTCTGGAACTCAAAGAGTGTGGGTAGATTTAAATCTCCTGTTCTATACATGTTGCAATAATCATTGAATTATGAACATGACAAAAAAATAAAACTCGTCCAAAGTTTATACAGTTAAACTTTAACTAAGATATTGAGAGTTTAAAACAGTGAATAAACAGAAGGAACACGTTTGGTCCTCGAGAGTTAAAGTGGTGTTATGGATCTACTGGTGCTCCTCGTTTCTTGTGATCAACTTCTGTGTGTGTTGATGTTAAATATATTTTACTGGCCTCGCAAAAGCTGTGTAATTATTTTTGTAAAAGTATCTAATCGTACATTTGATCATCTTTTGTTTGCCTCGTACCAGCAACACTGTCACAGTCAGTCACCAGATTATTTAGATACTAATTGGACCGTACACCGCTGTAGAGAGCAGCTTTCTATGAGCTGGAAACAAACACAGATGCATGAGAACATGTGGGATACCTGCTGAAATAAACCCTAAACATTTAGCATTAGCATTAGCTCACTGATTGGACATTTAGAAAGTTGCCTTTGAACTGATCCACTTCTCTCTGAGAGGCGTTGGAGTCTAAACAGTAACAGGTAAAACAGGTGAACACCTCTCTGTCTCTGCTGCAGATCCTCCTCTGAGGCCACGCCCCACCCCAGCCTCCACAGACGCTGAGGGCCACCCGGGGCTCAGCAGGCGTCATCCTGCACTGGTCCCATCCCAGAGCCCACCAACAGGCCCCCATCTCAGCCTTCGTCCTCCAGTCACGAACCGATCAGGGGGCGTGGCTTAATGTGGACTACAACATCAGCGCCCAACGCCACAGAAATGATGGTTCCAGGTCTGAACAAGGTATCGGCTTTGATTCTGACAACTTATTTAGATTTAGTTCTAGTCCGAATTTAGTCATGACGCCAAATTATTTACTTATCAAGTATACAGTCATCTTAAAGATGGAAATCCTTGTTTTAATCACAAATAAAATGGGTTCAAAGTGACCAAAAATGGTGGAAAAGGTGTTGAAATGGGATTTAAAAACCACAGAAATTGGTTAAAAGTTGCACATAAGAGTGGACAAAAGCAGAAAAAAGGGTTCAAAGTGTAAATATTGGAACAATTAGTTTTAACTGGAAAATAATGGGAATAACAAATGGTGAATGTGGTTAAATTAGCTAAAATAATCATGAAATCTGGTGAAAAGAGGGTTAAAAATGACAATAATAGGTCAACATATGTGACATTAGGTGTAAAAGTGGTTTAAAGTGGTTTATAAGTGCTGAACATGTCTGGAAAGTGGAATAATGTGCAGAAAAGGCTTTGAAATGTGATGTAGAAGTGTCAGAAATGGGAGAAATGTAGTAAAAATGCAAAGAAAAACTGATAAAAATAGGTTAAAATGTGGAAAGTTTGGTGAAGTTGCAGAAAAGGAAAAAAAAAGGAAAAATTAGCTGAAATTGTTTAAAAAGTATTTTTAGTTTCTTGAAGGCATCTGGTGACCCCCTCCCAGTGTCTCTTGACCCAAATGGGGTCCTGACCCCAAGGTTGAGAACTGCTGAACTAAATACATTAAGATTTTAGTTTTTCCTAAACTGTTACACACATAGTCGATGAAAAGCATTTTTTAAGCTTTAATGACCATTGATCAACCTGATATAAGACGTAATTAGATACATTGTTTTGATAGGATTTCGTCCTATGTGAACATTATAGTTTAGTTTTTGGAAAAAATAGAAAATAATATATTTTTGATTGAGTTTTTTTTCACTTATATTTCTAATTAGTGATATCCTGGTTATTGTCACTTAAAAACCTAACTTTTAGTCGACTACAATGAGCAGTGGAGGGTAACGTTTCTCTCTATGGATGGAAAGCTCCATCATTTTTCTTTTCTACGTCTACAACACACCGTCATCACTTTCTGTGTCATCTTTCACTCCGAGCCACGCTGCTTTGTCTCCTCTGGCCGTTCCATCGCCTCCTCCACCAATTCAAATCACCGCCATTAGCATTGTGTTTACAAAGTGTGTGTGTGTGTGTGTGTGTGCGTGTGTGTGTGTGTGTGCGCGCGTGTGTGTGTGTGTGTCTCAGGACTGCGTGTACGAGCTGAGGCTTCTGTCTCGTGTTGGGGAAATGCTGAGCGAGCGCGGTCCCATCAGTCAATGTCTCCACTGTGGGTAGGTGATCAGCAGCAGGTTGGGGTTCATTCAACGTGTCGGTTTTCAAACCTTGATTTCTTTCCTGTTCATGTGCCCCCCCCCCCCCCCCCCACCTAGATTTTCTGACATCCTACCTGAAAAAATGTAGTGGAAAGCCACAAATGACACAGACATTCGTGTATTTATGTGAATTCTGTCTCAGTCAGACCATGTTTTGAAGATCTAGGACGTGGTGATTGGAAAATTTAAAAGGGATTTTCCACTGTTTTTAACAAGTTTAGCTTGAAAATGTTTAAAATATCCTTATTAGTAGATCTATGTCTAACAAAACACATTATTTTTTCACCACATAATCATTTAAAATGCTTTTAAAAACAGGACTACTTTACAGTTTTAGAGCCTGTGTTCCTCCATCTTGAAATCATGTGACTGATGATGTCACATTTTTACATCATTTACCAGCTTTTTAGATCATTTAGTTGATTTTTCAGTCAAAATAACAACTTGTGTTTCTTTTGGTTGCTTTAAAAAAAACAGGAAAAGTTAAATATGTTGATGTAAACCTCTTTTGTTTACAGAAAGAGGGTAAAAACAGTTTAAAAAAAAAATCTACAGTTTAGTAGTAGACAATGAAGAAGATTTCTACCTTTACTCTCCTTTAAACAGTGTGTTGACACGCTCTGGTGGCTGAAGTGAGAGAGTAATCACAGACTGTTGAAGACACAAACCCTGAGGATAGACCAACTTTTGGGTGGTAGTCCTTCAACAGTCCATGATTACTCTCTAACTTCAGCCACCAGAGCGTGTCAACGCACTGTTTAAGGGAGAGTAAAGGTCCCTGAGGAGAGCTCTTCTTCTCTGCTTCATTGTCTACGACCAAACCTCAGAGTTGGAACTGTCGCCCCCTATGGCCACAGATCTTTCTCTAAACAAAAGAGTGTTACATTGACACCTTTAACTTTTCCTGATTATTTACAGCAACAAAAAGCAGAACAATTGTTATTTTGACTGAAAAAGCTGTTAAATGATGTAAAAATCAGGCTGAATGTTTCACTCCAATAGAAAACAATGGGATGTTTACAGGCAGTGGGGCCGTGTGACATCATCAATCATGTGATTTCAAGATGGAGGAACACAGGCTCTAAAACTGTAAGTAGTCTTGTTTTTAAAAGCATTTTAAATGATACGGTGCCTAATAATGTAATTAGTTAGACATAGATCTACTAATAAGGACATTTAGAAGATTTTAGGCCAAACTTGTAAATTCTGGAGGATCCCTTTTGTATTAAATGCAACGTGAGCCGTATGTGCAAAACTGCACCTCTCTAGAGAACCATATACATGTTAACAGTGTTGTGTTCATAGTGAAACGATGGTTCCCAATCTGCTGTCATAGACTTGGTGCTTCTAGACATTTGTTTTTTTCCAAACTTTAATCAATTTTCCCAACTCAACCAAACTTAGTGTGATATGAACAGAGCTCCACCGCCTGCAGCTTTTCTCATCCTTCCTGATGTCTTCGTAGCACTTTTGTTTCACAACATTATTCCATCAAACGCATTAGTTTCCCAGTCGCCGCGTAGGCTTGATTAGAAATAACACATTAACAAAGCACATTCTGCCTCTCAGTGTAAACAATGTGTTTGTAAAATGCTGATGTTGGAAAGATTTCTAAATCTCATATCCATGAAACGTAGTGAAGAGACTGGATCCCAGAACACAACGCCGCTGTGGTGTAATGAGGTCCAACATTAGTACGAGTCTGAATGTTAAGGACATCTGTGTGATGCCCAGAGGTCAGAGGTCAGCGTTCATTACAGAGGACATGAGGAAGGAGCGTAGACTGAATATGGAGGGATGTAAACGCACAAATAAACAGATACTAAAGACAAGAGCAGAAACGCATAAAATAACTCAGAAAAACATACAGAAAAATACACAAAATGAAAAGAGAATGACAAAAATATATAGGAAGACAACAAATGAGAGAATAATATGTAAAACAGCCACAATAGACAAAATGACTGAAGAAATACACAAAACGAATCAGAAAAATGTCCCAAATTATAAAAAGAAATACATGAAAAAGCCTTAAGAATACATAGAAATACTCAAAAATACATACAGTGGCAAAAAATATATACAAAATGACAACAAATGACAGAAAAATGTGTAAAACAGCAGCAATAGACAAAATCAAGAACAATAAAAGGACAGAAAATGACAGACATACTCAAAACAACAGCAGAAATACACAAAACGACTCAGAAAAATGTAGAAAATTACAGAACAATACACAAAATAAAAGAGTTAATAAGAAAAATACATACAATGGCTTTAAGAATACATAAAAATGACGCAAAACACAACAAAAATATAAAGAATGACAAAACTATATGTAAAAGAGCCACACAATGACTCTAAAAACACTAAAAAGGACTAAAAAAATAACTTCTTCTTCTTTAGGGATGGAGGTCTACCCGTCCACGTCCCAGCTCCAGGACTCGGTCCCAGAACCGTTACTAGCGGGAGTTCTAAGTGGCGTGGGCTTCATGCTGCTGGCGCTGGTCCTGCTGGTGGGCGTGGCCTGTTTCATCAGTCACGGGAGGAAGCGGCGGCGGCGGCGGCGTGGGGAGAGAAAGGAAGAAGGTAGAGACTCCCACTGTGATCTATATCATCATTTAGTGGATCCAGTCTGGACAGATGCTGCAGCTGTAAAACATCTGGATGTCACTCACTCATTACTCACTAATTACTGTAGTTTCTCATTAGTGCTTGATTAATTATTGTAACTT
The DNA here is from genome assembly GCF_900634775.1 of Gouania willdenowi. Classification (NCBI taxonomy): domain Eukaryota; kingdom Metazoa; phylum Chordata; class Actinopteri; order Blenniiformes; family Gobiesocidae; genus Gouania; species Gouania willdenowi. The sequence continues at coordinate 32,265,129 of NC_041055.1, read as the reverse complement.
TAGTTATTTACCTTTTGTTCCTAAACCTTCTTCTTACTCCTCTTCCTCCCTCCAGAGCCTCATACCTTCATCTGTAAATGCTCCCCATCCATGTAAGTAGATCTCTATCACTCCTATTGATCTTCCCTCATCCTCCTCTCTCTCCTCTGAGTGTCTCCACACGCAGCGCTGCACTTATTCTCTTCATCTTCATCATCATCATCATCATTCACTGATTTTAAAAAAAGATCAAAGATTGGGATGTAATGATGCACTCAACTCCTTTCAATTTGAATACATAATCATTGTTTTTAGTCAAAATACAAATTATTTTTCTATATTTAAATTGTCAAGAATTTTCTTAACTGATATATTTTCTTCTTATAACCTTCTTACAAACCGTTTGAACTCATAAACTAAAATAAACTCTACAGTTCTTAATTTATCTCCATGTGTGTCTGTATGCACGCGTATGGGGGTGGATCCATTCTAAATTCACACACACCAGTCTAACACACGTGTACGTGTCTAACTTTCACTAAACTTACCTAATGTCAGTAGTTAAGTGTAGACACAGGTGTGTGTGAGTGAAGCTATAGTGATCATGTGACCTTCACTATGAAGCACCGTCTACGTAACATCTAACTTACTGACTTGCACGCATGTACACGCCTGCTCGCCTGGATGCCTAATATTTGTTTACATGTCACGCAGACGGTGCTACATAGTGAAGGTCACATGATCGCTATAGCTTCACTCACGCTACACCTGCATCTATGTGTGACTGATATATTTATGTTTGTTAGGTGTACATCCAGGTGTGTATACGCTTTAATGTGTATGTACAGCATCTGCAGACGTGTTAACACGTTAAGCACACATTACAGACGTGACTTGTGCATTGTGCCTGTCTAGCCATTCTAAGTCTATGGGAAATGTAGATCAGATGTGCAGGCGCAGGGTACGCGTTCGATAGACTGGTGCATATGAATGTAGAAGTGATCCACTCCCCATACGTGCATGTGCCGATGTGTGCGTGCGTGTGCGTCGGTGTGCACATGCATCTTTGCGTGTGCGTCTGTATTTGTACTTGTGTCGGTGCGTGCGTGTCACTTTGTGCTGACGGTTCAGGCATAATTTTGATGGTTATTTTACGAGCTCAGGTCGTGTTTTGATCCTGCGGTAAATCAGGTGATGTATTTAGATTAGCGCGAGAAAGGCGCATAAAAGCTCGGTATATTCTCCATGCGCGCACAGATGTGAATAGTGTCTGGTTGAAGCAGGTTTAGGCTTAAAGAGACATTGGCTTCATTGTGGTTTGGGTCAGGTCTTCTTTTTTTGGTCTGATTAAAGCTCTTTTCCTGCCGCTGCTCTTGGTTCAGCCAACGTTAAAACAAGTGTCACTAAAACAGCCACAGCGCCCCCTATTGTTTACATTGTTTAATCAGAGTGTTGAACACTGTATCGTTTTTAGGATACGTCCTTACATCCCTATCGCTCTCTGCTACTGATTCTCTCTTTCTCTTTGCAGGGAGACTGCAGGCACCATCAGTCCAGACAGTATGTTGAAGAAAAGCCTGCTCCCAGGCCCCTCCCTCTCCCCCTCCTCCTACGCCTGCTCCTCCGCCTGCTCCTCGTCCTCCTTCAGCTCAGAGAATCCTTATCGGCAGAGGCAGCTCCCGCTACGCGGCAGAGGCTCTCACGCTGAGGAGACGTCTGCTCTCGTCTCACCACACAAACACTCCATTTCTAGAGGTGCTGACGGACGGTTTGCTCTCCCACTATCTGATGATTGCACTCACAGTTTGAGGAGTGTGAGGAGCTCAGAGCAGAGCGGCGAGGACGAGAGAACGCTGCCCTTTGTGGTGTCTGTAGACCTCCCCCGTACCAGTTAAACGCTCAAC
>NC_041055.1:32200746-32260746 GCF_900634775.1 Gouania willdenowi | reverse complement strand
GGGAAAGGTGATGAAATGGGATTTTAAAAAACCACAGAAATTGGTTAAAAGTTACAAATTAGAGAGGATAAAACAGACAGAAAAAGTCGTATGGCAAATAATGGGCCTGACAAAAGGTGAATGTGGTTAAATTGGCAAAATAATCATGAAATATGATGAAAAGAGGTTAAAAGTGTAAAAGTGGTGGAAAGGGTTTATAAGTGCTGAACATGTTTGGAAAGTGGAAAAAAAGTTGCAGAAAGTCATTGAAATGTGATGTAGAAGTGTCAGAATAGGGAGTAATGTAGCAAAAATACATTAAAAGGAGCAAAAATATTGCAAGAAAAAGTGATGAAAATAGGTTAAAATATGGTGAGTTTGGGGTATTTGTAGAAAAAGGGTTGAAAAAAAAAACAGCAAAAATTGTTTTTAGTTTCTTAAAGGCACCTGGAGACCCCCTCTGAGTGTCTCATGGCCTAAACGGGTCCTGACCACAAGGTTGAGAACCCCTGTTTTAGATGATTATGGAAACTGAACGTAATATTACACATTGTCACCTGTTTTTATGGTGATAAATATTGTGTAAATGTGTGATAAATGTGAGGAATGCCTGATTTAAAAAAAAAAAAAAAAAAAAATGAAATACAAGAAAAAGTGAATTTTTTTCTGTTCAGTTGGAGACCCCACTTATTATTTTATAAACTGAATGAGCTCAGACTTCCTGTTCTAGTTTTATTTCAATTATTCAACAGTAACCTGTGTAACAAAAGGTCAGAGAAAACAGTGAGTTCTTCTGTAATAACTGATTATTATCATCAATAATACATTGGAACCTACACTATTTTGTTCCCTGGAAGCGGTCACGCCCACTCTCTGTTTGACTAGAAATAAAAACATGGACTGCTGCTGCTGTAGCTCCAGGGATCCACATTAGTCAACCAAATAATGAAGTGTGAGGTTCTCACAGTGCAGCGCTGCATTGTGGGACCTCCATCAGAGGCTCCATTTACTGCAAATCAATGCTTTACTTCCTCCTCCACTTCATAATCGACTTCCATTGGACGCACCGCTGCTGCTTTTTTTATTTATTTATTTATTTTTTGGTCCAGCCTAAATATGCTTTTCCACGTACAATCCAACACAAACAAGTGTGTGAGCGTAATGGAGCAATCCTTTCTGTTTGAACAGTAATCAAAGAGGGTTTTTTCTTTTTTTACAAATCCAATCAAATGAAAGGTTCCTGTAGAAAATGAAAAAAGCAGCGACGAGGGTCCATAAAGCTGATTGTAGCTTTATTTATTTAAAACACACACAATTGTTTGTTAAAATAAAGTTCAAACTAAAGATAAAGTCACAGCTTTAGCTGAAAACTGGCCAGAGTTACTCAAAGATAAGAAGTAGAAGTGGGACTCATTAATTTAATTAATTAATCCAAATTAATTTCCTAACAATATTTGAAGAAAAGAAACATTTTCCCAATTTAAATGGATTTTGCTAAATGACTCAATCAATGAAAACGCACAATTAGAGAAAAAATACAAAATGACAACAAATAAATTAGAAATGACTAAAAAATAAATAAAATACATCAAAAATACACAACATTAATCATGAATCAATATATAAAAAAAGGAATGACAGAAAAATTTACAAAATTATTATGACAAAACACAAATTAGTAGAAAAAAAAAACAAAAATTACAGACAAATAAACAAAATCACAACAAAGAAATGAGAAATTACTCCCAAAAACATAAAATGCATCAAAAATATACAAAATAATTCATGGAACAAAAAAGAAAAATTGAAATACACGGAATGACATAAAAATATTTTTTCTCAAATGACTTTATTAATTAATCTTAATATTTGACTTGAGAAGAAATGTGTTGGTTTATGACTGAATCAATGAAAACAATAAATGATGTTAAACAACTAAATAGTGTTTATTATTTCACTGAGTGCTATCATAATGTGTAATATAAATAAAGAATTTTATCATTACATTGTTCACAAAAACTTACATTTAACTATATATTTATATGCTTTTCCGGATTTTTAGTAAACTTTCTAAAACAAATGTTTTTTTTGTGTTGAAATAAAAAATAAAACAAAAATCACTTAGAACATTCCAGAGAAGTGGAAACTTGTTTTTATTTGAACTAAAATTTCAAAAAGCTTCTCTGGTTCTCCTGTTTGTTGTGTTGTGCTCTGTGCATCAGTATTATGGTATACCAGGAACTTGTGAAATGAGAAAGGAGTGAAAATAAACAACATTTTAATTATTTAATCCCAATAAAGACGATAAAGTCCCAGCTCTAATAATAACCAGTTACTTCACTGTAAAAATAAGGTTTGAGGTACTTTTAAATCTCACGACTGTTACTGTAGGAGGAATAAATCAAACTGTTCAAAAACACAAAAAAATGATTCTTTTACAGTTTACACGTTTTACGTCCCATTGGCCCCTCCCACATGCTATCATGCTAGTTAGCGGCCCCAGAAAACCTTAATGTCTATGCTAGCAAGTGTAGCAAACAGAACTTCATCTGTCCTGATTTAAGTTTAAACTAATCGTTCCTATTCACAGTAAGAATGAAGAAAAAACAACATTTTTACATCTTTTTTTCTGCAAATGCCTGAAAAAGCTTTTATCAGATATTACTAAAGCTCAGCGACTCTTCTTCTTCTCCAGGTTTGTGGATGGCAGAGACGTTCCTTGAAGCGTGCAGAACCCCATCATCGTCTCTAAATGATGATCTTTTAATGAACTGAGGGAGAAACACATCAGATGAACTTTAGCTGTGACGTATCATTTCTGATCAAAGTGTGTATTAGTGTTGGTTCTTTTCTGTTCTTCACTTTAGCAAAATAAGAAACACTGATCATTTTTCTTCTGAATCATCTCATTTGTGGAGACATTATCTCGCTCTGGGTGTAAAAATGTTTTCATGTTACCATGGTAACAGGAGCAAAGCTGCACACAGGAGGTTTTTTGTTTTTTTTATTGTATTTTGGGCTTCATATCAGTATAGGAATAGATTTAGTCTAAATATATTAACAAACTGGAGCTCAAAGTTATTTCAAACTCAAACATTTGTTCTTTGTGTTAAGCAACATAAGGTTTAAGTGATGAAATGTAGACATCAGGTTCAGAGCAGAAGGTCCACCTACTCCAGATGTTTGGATGTTAATGCTCATGTAGTGAACGCAGGGTTGGGGTCAATTACAATTTTCAATTACGATTACGTTTTTAACTATTAAATGTTCATTTTCAACTCAAATACGATTATATATAGGGACTACCATTTCCCCTGAAAGTCAATTATAATTACATTCTCAATTACTAAAGTTTAATTACAGTTAATCACAATTTACTGAGTCTTCCTCATGTGTTAGCTTTCTGTTAGCATCTCTTCTGGGTCATTACATGACATTTCAACTAATGGCCCACGCACTCCAGTCTCAGAATTATGACATTTTGTTTATCCTAATTTTTTTTCATGTTCATCTTCCAATATATCAGTAACTCCATCACATATAAAGGTAAATATGATATAGTAATAAGCTCCACCCACTCTCTCAGAATATAGAAATAGATCTGCTATACATCCTATATATCTGGTGGACATGTCAGCTCCTCTAAATAGTCACAAAGTCAGTGTGTGTTTGGGTCTGGAACATGTTTGGGTCTTCAGTAAACTACTTAGCATATGTCTCAGCTCCCTGTAATGTGATCAGCTTAGAGCTATGAACATAGACTGTTCACATCACTAATGATTAGTCACAGATATGCATTGGTTCTAGACTCACACGCTCTGGAAATATGAAAATATACTTATTTTTAACTATTTTTATTGACTCATAACTACATGTGGGAATGTAAGAACAAATCTGATAATTTATAGTATAAAAGGACATAAAACCATTTTTATTTATGCAACTTCTTCATTTTTGTTTTGGACCCCATCTTTAGGTTTTCACCACTCGTGCATATTAAAAATTAATATTTTTGGTGTGGCTGTCTGGACCCCCTAGATTACCCCTCAAAATGTACATAATACATAATTGTTAACTATGCATGTGTAAGACATAGAACTGTAACATGTAACAGTTTTGTATTTAATTAAATTGTAAATGACAGTTTTTATATCATTTTCATGCCGATTACAATTAAAAAGTCAATTATCTGAACTTATTTACAATTCAATTACAATTATAATTGACCCTGAACCAGCCTCTCACACACTGTACTCACAGAGATAACAGCACATTTTTAAAAAACACACACAATCACTTTTCTTGTCAGTTTTTTTCTCTCGCTCTTGATTAATGTCTATGTATTGTTCTGTGTCGGAGAGCGCTGCAGCAGGTTTACTACCGAGCGTGACAGATTAGATCTCATTTCTGCTTGTTACTGTATTATCTCCAGCTAAGAGTGAAATTGGTCCCATTATGTGCATTAACACCGTAGAAATATAGTTTCAGAGTAGAAGCTAAACAAGAGTTAAATCAGTCAATCACTGGTGTTAAGATGTCAGAGAAGTTAATGACTTGACCCAAAGCACAGTAACACCATCAGGAGGAAAGTGGCTTTTCCTTCTGCTTTAATGAATCCTTTACCCACGAGACTTCCTTTGCTTGTGCGTCAGGAACCGAGCGCGGCCGCCCCCGTCCTGATTAACCAACGTATTGGACTCGTTACCAGCACAGGTTTTAGGCTCTTTTTTAAATTTCACTGACAACCAAAAAGTCTTTTGCACTAAAGTCCTCCAGCATGAGTGTCAAAGTCATTTATTTTAATCCAGAGGCCAAAGATGGAGCAGTTTGTGTGGGAAGGTGTGGAGAAGAAGAAGAAGCTATGTTGACATTAATGTGGCCTATAGTTTACATTTCTACCATAAAGTCTGTAACACACTGATCATATCAACCACTAAGAGACTAATATCAGTCTCTGCTCTTGGATATTTGTGTAATTTTGGGAATTCTTCTGGTATTGCAGGATTTTCTCTCAGATAGACATAGTTTTATATTTGTATGTACATAAATTAGAATATAGTGTGTTATTTGTACTTTTGGAATTATTGTCTGTCATTTGATTATGGACTGCACTATGAAGTATAATGTGTAAAAAATGTTTACCCTGGAGGAAGAAAATAAAATAGTTGATATATTTGAAGAATTGTACCCGAGTGATCAGTTCATTAATATGGTGTTAATTAATGAGATCCTCCATTGTTTTTACAAGTTTGGCCAAAAAAAATCTGTGAATTGTTCTTATTAGTAGATCTATGTCTAACAAAACACATTATTATGCACCATATTTGTTTTATTAACCTTAAAAAATAGGACTACTTTACAGTTTTAGAGCCTGTGTTCCTCCATCTTGAAATCATGTGATTGATGATGTCACACGGCCCCACTGCCTGTAAACATCCCATTGTTTTCTATTGGAGTGAAACATTCAGCTTGATTTTTACATCATTTAACAGCTTTTTCAGTCAAAATAACAACTTGTGCTGATTTTAGTTGCTCTAAAAAAAACCAGGAAAAGTTAAAGATGTCGATGTTGTCCGTTCCTGGTTTTTTCAGATCCTTTCAACGCATGTGTGAAACACGTCAACATCTGGTCGGCCTTTTTTACTGCAGTTTAAAAGGTTGAAACCCTGCTTTTTTTCTGCATTCTAAACCTGCTGCCAAGATTTCACAAATGATTCAAAATATAGAGTAAATTTTGATTTATTTTTAATTTTTTTTTCTGTTTGGTTTTTGATTGTCACTGTTGTGTACTTTGATCTGTTTGATCTGGTGGTTTTTCCTTTTTGTCCTTTTTTTCTAAATTAAAAACACCACAAAAACATTCACATATTTACATGTGTGCTATTAAAATATTTAGCAAATGTTGAATGGTCAGTGTACATTCAAATATCACATCCCAGGAGCTCTGTCAGAAAGACTGCGAGTGAAGGAAGTGACGTAGTCTATGTGAATGAGTTGAAAGTATTTGAAAGAATCAGACACTGACAATGTCGATGTAAACATCTTTTGTTTACCAAAAAAAGATAAAAACAATCTGTGACCACAGGGGGCAACAGTTCCAACTCTGTGGTTTGGGAATAGACAATGAAGCAGAGAAGAAGAGCTCTCCTAAGGGACCTTTACTCTCCGTTTAACAGTGCGCTGACACGCTCTGGTGGCTGAAGTTAAAGAGTAAATCACAAACTGTTGAAGACACAAAAAACCCTGAGAATAAAAGAACTTTTGGATGAGATGTTTACAGGCAGTGGGGCAGTGTGACATCATCAATCATGTGATTTCAAAATGGCGGAACACAGGCTCTAATTCTGCGTTCGGAACCCGGATAAATCGGACAGAACGAATCAGAAAAGTGCAATAAAACGGTTCTTGAGCTAAGGACTCACTTTCTCTTCATCTTTTACTTCTATGCGTCATCTAATTTGTCATTTTTGTTACTAAAAGTGTGGAATAACTTAGTAGTAGTGTAAATAGTGATGAACATAGACAGTATACAGTAGTTCAATGTATTCTTTTTACAGTCTATGGTTCAGTTTCGTAGGATTCCCCTCGCTGGTGTGTTCAAGTCACACTTACAGTATAGGATATTTCCCTCTCTCTCTCTCTCTCTCTCTCTCTCTCTCTCTCTCTCTCTCTCTCTCTCTCTCTCTCTCTCTCTCTCTCTCTCTCTCTCTCTCTATATATATATATATATATATATATATATATATATATATATATATATATAAAATGTATTTTGCCTGCAGGTATTTTTGCCAGTCATGTTTTCTGAGATTAATGAATGAAGCGCGTTTACCTCGAAGGTTAAAATTAATGAGTACAAGTGTACTCATGTACAGGATTAACTGTAAAATACGATGTATAATAATGTTTTATTAGGCATAGATCTACAAATAAATTAATTTCAAAGTATTTAGTCCACATTTGTAAAAACAGGAGGAACTCTTTAATGGGTTTTGTTTCTGTTGCTTTTTGAGAATCAGTGTGTGATTCTGCTTGTTTTTAGGGAAACGTCTCATAACTTTAACGATTGTTGAGTTGATTTTCCTCTAAATCTATTTCTAATCAAGGTTCAGCTTGTTTTTTTTTTAACACTATTGTCACTATTGTCTTTATACTGTAATAAACATCCTGGTACTGAATTTGTAAATCTCAGTTTCTTTTTTTTTCTTCCTTTAAATGAAGTTATTCTAGAATGTGTTTGGCTTTCCAGGCTGTCGTAAGGATACAGATATTTAATTGTAGAAAAGACAATGTGATGAACTAAAGTCAAACCTTCACAGAGTCATAAATGAGCTGCTTCTGGAAAAACGAATCATCTTTAAACATGGAGCGAAAAAAAAGGATGAGTTAAACGTTAACGTTTCACATCAGGTAACGTTTAAACATATTGTGTATTACATTTATGAGAATATAATGGATTTTTATCTGTTCTTTGACTCTGTTTGAATGTGTAGAATCTAGTATCTAAAGCTCACACCAATTTAAAGACAATTTTACTGGCTTTGTTTGGACTATTTGGGCAAAAAATTATTTCATCATTTATTTTATGATTATGATTTAATGTTGATTAAAAAAATACAACTAATTATGACATTAACAGATAATAAAATCAGTTTATTTAGGTTATTTTACAGTTTTAATGCAAACATGGGTCACATTATCACATATAGTCCTTGGTTTAATTTTAATTACTGTTTTAAAAACAGTAAACGTACACAAAATAAAAAATTTTAATTGTACAAAACCAATGTAAACTTCAAACTGTAACTACTTGTGTTCACTAGGAGCTGGTGCCATGCTTGTTTATTATTCATAATATATATATATATGTGTGTGTGTGTGTGTGTGTGTGTGTGTGTGTGTGTGGAATTTAAAATAAAAAAAAAAACAAGTGGAAAAAACTAAAATACACAACTCCAAAAAACACAAAATAACAAAAACTTTCAAGAGGACAATAAAAATACACCAAATTACTCCCAAAACACACAAAAAATAAACAAACTTTGTTGTTTCCTCTATTTATTTTCTGATTGGTCATTATTCTAATGATGACATGAATTTGTGTAAATTCACTTTTATTTTGGTGCTTCCAGTGATTTTGCATATTGGCTAAATATTTAGTTTCCCCTGTGGCATTTAGATTTAACATTTATGTTTTAATTTAACATTTATATTTAACATTGATATATTTTTATGAAAGACCCACATTTCACAAATATTGCTTCAAAATTTGGTCCAAAGCATTGTACAAAAAATTCCCAGACGTTTTTTTAGACGTGGTTTGTTGCTAAATGTTGCAGCTCATTAGTCCATGTGCAACAATCTGCGCCTCATAAAATAAAGTCTTCTTGGAGGTTTTACGCATCACTTTGTTATTCCCAGAATCCTCAGAGACCGAAGGACAGGACTGAAGCACTATTTATTCTCCTCTAAAGACTGTTTATTATCTTAAATATCATCCATAATGTTCCATCTGCCTACAGTTGATGGTTTTTGTCTTCTGATCCCTGTTTGTTGTTTGTTTATGAGGTCTTTTGTGTTTGCAGGAGGAGATTTCTGGATGCAGCTTGAAAACTGAGTTTGTCCTGAGATGACTGAGGTAAACAATAAATAAAAGCAGTTCCCAGTTAAGATCCACTAAACCTAAATATTCAGTGACTACAGTTGCTTAAATCGCCTGTAATGAGTCGCACTTTATGGCTTCATTTCAAAGCCCGTTTCAGGCTTGATTTTTATTTTTAGATAAAACATGGCTCATCCTTCCATAATTACTGCTGTACTTGTACAAATTCCAGAAACGACGGAAGGCTAGACGCCGTATTTAATTTAATTTATTTTATTTTATTTATTGCGGTCTCTGTAAAAAGGTGTCGTACAGACGGGGCTAGCCTCATGTAGCCCTGATGATTCTTTCCTCCATGTTTCTCCAATCATGTGACGACCAGGGAAGAAACTCGTTGCTGATTGGATGTCGCGACACAGCATCACTCCAAGTCGCTTGAAGGAAGGTCAGATGTTGCGTCATTTACATTGATTTTGAATATATTTCTAGATACTGTATCCACAAGACTTCATCTCCAAAATCAAAGTTTTTCTTCTTTTTTTTTTTGATGTTTTCTATTATCTCACCAGATTTTATTTGAATTTGTTCTGAACTATTTGAGATATCCTGGTGAAAATATTTCAGGTTATAATAAAATGACATCATTTTCTGATTTAATGAAAAAACTAGAAACAGCGACGCCTCCATAAATATATCTGTGGCTCTTTTATTTGACCTTCTGTTTCTGTAAATGTTTGCTGATTAGTGCAAATGTCAGCAATAAATGCCTCTCTTCACTTGGAGATTGAGATAATTTCATAAAACGTGTAAAGGTTGAGTTTTAAAGTGATGTTAATATGAGTTCAACAGTTTCTGACGTAGATCTTACACTGATGTGCAGTGGAAACAGTTGTTTTTCTCTTTATTGTGTTTTCAGTTTGGAACAAATATCGATTAAATGAAGTCATATTTTTATATTAAGTAATACAATTTAAGCACACAGAGCAGAACAGTCAGTGTGGAAGAGCTTTGTGGTTTTTATAATGAATGGAATATTAAATTTAACCAAGATGTAAAATCTAAAGAAAAAGAAATTGTTTTAAATTCCAACTGTTCAGAGGTTATTAATAAACTGTCGTTGTATCACAGGCTACATTTCTGTCTAATGTCTATTCTGTTTCTTCCTGCTGGTGGTGTCTGTCATTTATTCTCTCTTCTTTTAAACCACTCTATGTATTATTGATTGACGCGGTGTGAATGTGAGCAGCTGACGGGTAGAATTTCACTTCTCCAATGACTTCATCTCATCTCACATCTCTTCCTCCTGTTCTATTATTATTTTGGTGACTACTGTAAGTTTGTTTATACATTCGTTCATTTTCTTCTCTTAAATCTTTTGATTCATAGTTTTCGTCGACTACATTTTTAAGTGACAATAACTACGACTATGACGACCTTTTAACCTCCAGACACTTTTCTCTGAAAATCACGTACCCATAACAAATAGCTTCTACATGACCTACGTGGCTAATTTTTGTTCAGATACAAGTAGGACCCTTAGTGGTTACAGATTATATAAAATTTTGGAAATATGTTACTGAGTGAACATAAATCATGTTTTAAATACAGAAATCTGTAGTTTGCACAAAAAAAAAAAAAAAACTAGAGATTTATGTCAAATATAAAGACAATTATCATTATCAAAGGCTATAAAAGCAGAAATAATGTAACAAATGTATGGACATCAACTGCAGCAAGTTTGGTGATAATAAACAATAGGCCAAAGATACATATGTTTTTTTAACAAAAAGGTTCAGGCAGAAGCCCACGTTGCCACAACTGTGCCAAAGTTTATATTTACTGTAAATCAAATTGATTCCAATTATTATTAGTCTTATATTTGACCATTAAATGGTGCAATTTGGCTTGAAAAAAAGTTTCACTTAGTCTGTGTTTATTTTGTGACTCACAGCAGTGGAAAAACGCTGAGTTTGCAGAGTTGTCGACTTTTCCCTCTTTGAACAAATGGCCTGGTGTGTGTGTGTGTGTGCGTGTGTGCATGTGTGCGTGTGTGCGTGTGTGTGTGTGTGTGTGCGCGTGTGTGTGTGCGTGTGTGTGTGTGTGTGTGTGTGTGTGCGTGCGTGTGTGCGTGTGTGCGTGTGTGCGTGTGTGTGTGTGTGTGTGTGTGAATATGTGATTTAATTCATTCTTTACAACATTTAGACCCGTGAGAGTCACAGAAGCTGGAGCTGGCCCCACCGGTGGGTCCGTTGGGGTTGAAGCGGTTAAACAAAAGTGTGAATGAAAACTACATGAAAATATATTCTTTTTTAAAAAAAAATTATTATTGAGAAATCAAGCTGTGCATCATCCGCATAGCAAAGAGAATTTAAACAATGGTTTCTGATAACGTTACGTTAGTGGAAGCATATACAGTATTACGTGAAGTAGTAGTGGTCCTAAAACTGAACCTTGTGGAACTCCATGATTAACTAAGATTATTGACAAAGTGGTTTATGTCTGATAAACAGGATTTAATCCAAACACTTTTCAGTTTCTGCAGCAATAAATTATGATCCACTGTATGGAAATCTAAGAGGAGTAAAATGAAACTATAATTTTGTCACATGGGATGAAATCCAATCAGAACTCATGTGATCATGTGGTCTGTGTTTACAAACATTATTACTCTCACATATCAGGTTGATCAATGGGAATAGGATCTTTAAAACGTAGACGCTTAAAAAAACAGAAAGAAAAGAAAAAAAAAAAACCCAACTTATATGCTTTATATTTTAGTCAACTACATCTGAAATAGATTTAGTCGACTAAAATGTTTGTCATTTAGTTGACTAAAACTAGGCTATAACTGAAATAGTCCTGAAGACAAAATTTTGACTAAAACTAGTTACATTTTAGTCAAAAGACTAAGACTGAATCAATATTGGCTGTCAAAATTAAACAATTAAAATCACATTTGTTTCTTTAAGAGTTTTAAAAACAAATGAAGGTTAGTGATTGGTCTGTAATTAGTTAAATTGTTTTGTAGACTTTTTAGCTGTGAGTTTTAATTCCTTCTTGAAGTACAATATCCTGTTAATATCCTGTTAATAACCTGTTAATATCCTGTTAATATCCTGTTAATATCCTGTTAATATCCTGTTAATAACCTGTTAATATCCTGTTAATAACCTGTTAATATCCTGTTAATATCCTGTTAATAACCTGTTAATATCCTGTTAATAGCCTGTTAATATCCTGTTAATATCCTGTTAATATCCTGTTAATAACCTGTTAATATCCTGTTAATATCCTGTTAATATCCTGTTAATATCCTGTTAATAACCTGTTAATAACCTGTTAATATCCTGTTAATATCCTGTTAATAACCTGTTAATAACCTGTTAATATCCTGTTAATATCCTGTTAATATCCTGTTAATAACCTGTTAATAACCTGTTAATATCCTGTTAATATCCTGTTAATATCCTGATCTAAAAATCAGGCTGAATGTTTCTCTCTAATAGAAAACAATGTGATGTTTACAGGAAGTGGGGCCGTGTGACATCATCAATCACATGATTTCAAGATGGAGGAACACAGGCTCTAAAACTGTAAAGTAGTCCTATTTTTAAAAGGTAATTAAACAAATATGGTGCATAATAATGTGTATTGTTAGATCTACTAATAAAGACATTTAAAAGATTTTAGGCCAATCTTGTAAAAACCTGGAGGATCCCTTTAAATAGCAACACTAGCTTAGCGTATGCTGCAGAGACTGAGCCGCTCATCCATGTATTCCAATGTGGTGTTCACCAATAATGTGATGTGACATTGACACCACACTGTGGAAATAAATTTTCCTGTATTCAGACTTTTTTTTTATTGCTTTTTCAAACCAACGTCGGTCTCTAAGCATTACGTGTTGCTGTGATGTCTTTAACCTGTCGTCTTGTAGTTGTTTGTCCTCAATAAGATCAAATGGAAGCAGCCTGAAGCTGTTTATTCCATTTATAGCAGCCGCACAATCTCAGGATTACACCTGTGGCTGCTCGCCGCTCTGTCTCTGACAGCTACCCACTGTCCTTGATGCATCGTTTGACTTTGCCTACGCTATCTATACTGTGTAATGAAATGTTGCTGCTGGCTTCACTCTCACTCTCTCACACACACACACACACACACACACACGCACACACACGCACACACACACACACACACACACGCACACACGCACACACGCACACACACACACACACACACACACACACACACACACACACACACACACACACACACACACACACACACACACACACACACACGTCTACGTGAGATGAAAACACTACATTCCCATCAGGTAAGGGCTCGTGTTGGCATTTAGAAACAAGTCGTCTCACAGCCAAACACAAAGGCTCGGTGTTTTCTCGCTAATCACTTGTCGGGAAATATCTCTGAGTGACTTTCACCAAACCACGAGCTGCCATGATCATCTAATTGGTGTTTTTCTGACATGTGTTTTTTTCCATACACAACGCATGCACCAGTCAATGAAAGCTCAGTGGTCTGACAAATACATTATTCCATTAGTCGGGGTAATTGAACGGTTCAGGGAGGTCAACTATCAGTGAATGCATCCCACTGGGTAAAGAGTAAATGTCCACCTGTGGGTCAAAGACATGTCCTCATTAGTAGATCTATGTCTAACAAAACACATTATTTTGTATCATATTCATTTAATTACCTTTTAAAATGGGACTACTTCACAGTTTTAGAGCCTGTGTTCTTCCATATTGAAATCACATGATTGATGATGTCACACGGCCCCACTGCCTGTAAACATCGCATTGTTTCTATTGGAGTGAAACATTCAGCCTGATTTTTAATCGTTTAATTAGCTTTTTTGATCATTTAGCAGCTTTTTTTTTTTTTTAGATAATTTAACAGCTTTTTTGATCATATAGTGGCTTTTTCAGTCAAAATAACAACTTGTGCTGCTTTTGGTTGCTCTAAAATAACAGGGAAAATTAAAGATGTCAATGTAAACCTCTTTTGTTGACAGAAAAAGGATAAAAAGTGTTGTGACCCTAAAACAAATCTTTGATCGCAGGAAGCGACAGTTCCAACTCTGAGGTGTGGAAGTAGACAATGAAGCAGAGCAGAAGAGCTCTCCTAAGGGACCTTTACTCTCCCTTAAACAGTGTGCTGACACGCTCTGGTGGCTGAAGTTAGAGAGTTAATCACGGACTGTTGAAGGACTTCTACTAAAAAGGACTTGTATCCTCAGGGTTTGTATGTCTTCAACAGTCCTTGATTACTAACTCCGTTCATTAGACCGTTAGCTGCTTAGCTTAGGACGCTAGAGGAAGGTGGGCAAGAAAAAGACCTGGTACTCAGTGGGATAATGTGTTAGTGTTGGTACTGTGTATTGACTCGCTTAAAACAATGCATTTATGTGAGTGAGAGATGGTGAAGGTGATTTAATGTATGGTTCTGTTCTAACTGCAAGTGGAAAATTGTGCTGGTGTTTGTGGATGAAATGCTATTTAATTTGAGGCTTATCTCCATATGAGGGCAACTCATTTGTGCAGGAGTAATGAGTATTCCCTCATTTACATATATTCAAATCAGACCGGCGCAACTGGTGGTGGCGGTGCAGTTTGAGATGTTGCTTTTTTCTCTCTTTTTATTTTATTTTACAAAATGGGACTGTAGAAAAATGATGATTGAAAAATATTCCTTTATTTTTTTGGGGAAAAAAAACTAGAAAATACTGTACTATTTTCCTTTGATTTTTCATTGTCAAAAGAATCCCTTGATAAACTATTCAAAACAATGCAATTTAAAAATAAATCTTGAATGAAATAAATAAAGGAATCATACAAATTAAGAAGAAGCCTATTAATTTAAATTCTGGTTCTATAGTAAACAATGCAAAACTGCATAATAGTTCTTTTTCTTTTTAAAAGTACAACTGAAAATGTATTTTGTGCCTTAACAATTGGACTTTAAAAAAAAAAAAAAAAACAGTCTGCACTGTATTTACGTCAGATATTTGTTTGAACTAGCAGAGGGCGCTGGTTACCCAGTGGTCGGTTGGGATGCAGCTAATCTAGCAGTGAAGAGATGCTATGCTAGCAGATAGAGCTAATAGAAAAACGTGACTTACAGATATTCACGTAATATTACAGATATTCTTTCAGTGCTAAAGGGGTAATGAATCATTTATGAACATGTTTAAGAGTAGAAAGTAGTAGCAGATTCTGCCCACTGTGTACACTGCTGGACAAGAGAAGGATAAATATATAGCGCCCTCTGCTGTAAAAAAAGTACTGTGATTAAATTTTCAGAGAATCGATGTGAACCGTGATACCGATGAATCGATTTTTAACTGCCTTATGATTAATCGTTACATCCCTAGTTGTAAGTCAGCGACTCTCAACTGGTGGGTCGGGACCCAAAAGTGGGTCGTGTATCTGTACTGGGAGGGCCGCGGAAAGCTGGAAACTTAATATCTGTCATGTGTGACTTGTCTTTAACTTTGAAAGAAACTTTTCTTTTGACAGGTATGCTGTAACAAAGCATTGCACAGCAAAATATATAGATTTATGTTTTAAAAAAGAATATATATGCGTGTTTCAACAGCTATCTTTGAAAAAACAAAATTTGTTTGTTTGAATTAAAAAAGAAAAGAAAAAAAAAGTCAGTCGCGATTTTATGAACGAGGCAAAAAGTGTGTCCCAGTGTGAGACGAGTTGAGAACCCTCGTTATAAGTGATGTTTAGAATCAACCAGTGTCTAACTCTAACTAGTTACAAGTCTGAACGTTAGATTTATGTCATGGTTTCAAATAATATTTTCAGGGAAACTCCATGAAGCTCCACCCTGCTTATATATTTAATAGTAAAATTACCCACAGTGTAAATTACAGTATTTTCCTGTGAATCTATGGTCATTTTACCAGTGATGTTTCTCAGTAACTACGTGAAGGGCATCAGAGCTATAGCAGAGGAAGCATCTGTGACATCGTCTCTATCTCGCATCAATCACCTCCGTCCCTGTGTGCCGTCACTCAGCCGTCACCACCCTGGATGACTGCTGTCCAGTTGGCCTCGACCCCGTTGTGATGAATGGCGTCTGAGACGACAGATTCACACAGGATTCTTCACACAGCGCTGGCTCATCTGGAGCAGCCAAACCATTCCTTAAACACTGGACCAGTGCTAACGTTTGTAGCAGGTCATCAATACCACCAAAACCAACAAGGTTATCATCAAATTCACCTGTTTACATATATAAACCATCAAATGCAGTATCCAGGAGTATTTGAATCCTAACCTCATGTCAGAGGTGGAAACACGTCACTGCTTCTCAAGTCTGGTCTACGGTGCATGTTTTAGGACATCCTCTGGTCTCACAGTCAGGTATGATCAGGTATCAGGAAAGCTCTGTCATTGGTCAGACCAAACAATGTCAAATGACACGGCATCAGGACTTCAAAATAAAAGTCATCAGACTCAACGGCCTCAACGGACGTTTACATCGAATGCGACTTCAGTGACTATAGTCGCTTAAATCGCCCATGAGTCGCTTGAACATAGTCGCGCTTTTTGCTCGCTTCATCGCTCCAGTCACATGACAACCGGGGAAGTGACGTTGGGAGAAACTCGTTGCCGATTGGATGTGGTGACACAGAGTCAATCAAAGGCGCTTGAAAAGTTCAAAATTTTCAACTTTGAGCGACTCTCAGCGACTCAGATCACGTGATTGAGTCGCTGGAATCTCATGAGTCACGTCACTTACATTGATTTCAAATGTAATTTAGTTTAATTTAGAGTTACTGAAGGATTTTTGAAGGAACTGGAAAAACACATGATGTTGTCCTTTTAATTTTTTTTAAAGTTAAGACATGTCAATGTATTATTTGATTGATAAATACAATGAAACGATGATATCTTTACCTTTAGAAATAAATAGAAAATAACAGCTTTCAACTTTACTGTGTTTTACGACATTAGGAGGTTTTATTTAAAAGTCTGTTTAGTCTGAGGACTTTTATTTTGAAGCCATTTGATCTTACAACGTTTGGTCTGACCAATGACAGAGCTTTTCCTGAAATCTACTCCATACTTGTCACTTAATGTAAGTCACTTAATGTACTGTATGTCCCGTCAAGTCAAAAGTCGTAAAGTAGATGATGTACCGCAGCTAGTGCCATTTTATAGAGCAAATATTAATAGTGATATAATCTGACATAATGCTTTGTTAAACAAATCAATCCAGCATAATTTCAGTTTGTAAAATGTTCCTCTGTTAATCAAACTGGGAAGTAGAATTATTCATCATGATGTAATCTTTAAATCTAAAGGATTTCACTGTTGGAATCATTTTCTCTGCTAGTGCTGCACGTCTCAGCCCAGCAGGGGTTTGATCAGAATTATTGATCATTAATAATAATAATTTCATTTTATAAAATCTATTGTAATGGAAGGGTACAAAGTTTTCCTGCTCTCAGTTGTTCCACATTACTTAGTAAAATCTGAATTCAATGCCACTAATGATGTCTGTGTGTTAACCTATTATTAAACCCTGACTAAAGGGTTGTTGTGACACTATCTAAAGGTCCATGGGTGGAGGTGTTTGGCGTCCGTCCTCATGTGAACCTTCCCTGGCTCTGCAGCTCAGCCTCAGACGAGGACAAAAGCTCTTTGGCAACGACTGGGAGGTAATTCATCGCTGCAGCGCTACAGGATTAAACCAAGGACCACTAATGAAATTAAGCACGCATAGCTTTTCTTAAGTGTCCTTGAACAATTACAGTCACAATTATGATATGATGGAGCGGCAGCACCGTCAGCACACACACACATTCTTTTATTAAAGCTTTACACACAGGTTTAACATTCTCCTTGTTCCACCATTGTTGCATCACCACAGAAAACTCACCTAACGTTCTGGAACCAAAGCTTTTTTTAGAATAACCACAACCAATATTCATGTCTTATATCTCTGATTTAATCACCAAGGGCCCGTGTTCATGATTATTCCTACATTTCAATGTGCTAGTTTTATTCTTTAAGTTCATCTTAACATTAATAATCGAAACAGATAACGACTAGTAGTCACGCTTTCGTGTTCTAAAATAGAACTCGGCAACAAGCCTCTCTCGAGATAAATGAGCTCACGGCTTAACAATATGAACAGTAATTAACCTTCAACTGAAAATATCAAAGCAGTGCAGACTAGAGCCCACTCACACGCAAACACATGCACAGAAACCTGCATAGAGCAAAGTTAGTTTGCGGTACACCCAAAGTTTGTTGGTGTGAAGCTTTAGAACGCTGAGGCAGGGGCGGATCTACTGGGGTGGCATAGGGTGGCAAATCCCACCCGACAACAAAGCCTTCCTGTCACCCTAATTTGTACACACGGGCATGGAACTATGTGGCCGTGGTCCACCGACCCGTAATGTCCCGCTGCCGCTTCCTGACTGCGGAGCTAACGTTCTAAAACACCATCGAAGAAGACGTGGAAGTATCGCGAGAGCGACATGGAAGTGCGTTGTTTATATTGGCGCACGAGAGGAAAGAGGTAAAAACATAGCTGCACACCGTGACGCATTTGCCGTGAGCACCATGTATCACCCGAACTCTCCCTCCCTCCCTCCCTCCCTCCATGATTGACGTTCCACTGCCTTCAGACATCATTGAGTGTGTGTGCTCAGGTTTTGCTCGTTTGAGTGTGTTTTGTGCGCTGCAGCTTGTGTGTTCACAGATTGTGTAGGTTTGTGTGCACTGACGTGAGTGTGTGTGCCCAGTGTGTGCTGATTGTGCACACGTTTGGTGAGGCTGAGGAGAGCTTCATACATTCTCTTTCAGAAAGAACATTTGTTCAATTTACTAAAGTTCTCAAACGTAATTAAATTAAGAGCTCGTGAAACTTTTCTAAAATGAATAATAAAGATTAGTACAGTTTCCTATTGTTCCCATTGTTGAGAAGCCTTTTAGCATTTTCTTACTTTTTATGTCAAAATATTAATCATATTTAGGCTCATAAAACTAATATTTACTAGTAGAAGTAAGGAAAGAAGTCATTTAAAGTGTGCATTAATAATGTAAATTAGTGAATTTATTTGCTTACATATTTGATGAGCACTGTGTGGGTGTTTAAGTACCTCTAGGGTACAGGTAGACCTACACTGTTCTAGATTGGACCAAATAGCTTTTCAAATATCAACATTTCTTGAGGGAGACATTATTTTGTGGGTCTATGAATCAACGTCTGTCAAAGAAAACATGGTGAAGATACTTTGTGAATCTCACAGAAATGAAGAGGATATAATCATTGTGTTTGTTAAGCAGCACTGATGTGTCCATGTTTACAAAGACATTGATAATATTAGCACTGAAATGACTATTTTCTGCATTCATTTTGTTTTTAATGATTTAAAGTTAATTTGCACAGACATTAACAATATTTTGTATCAGACTTTCCTTAAAGACTCAAACATAACACAAGGACATGTGACTAGTTGTGCTCAGTGTGCTGTAAACACGTGGCTGTCATTCATATGAAATTGATTGATAATATTTTGTAATTCCTGTGAAATGGATTCAGTACAGTATATCGTGGTGTATCATTCATTCATTTTCCCATTATATATTGATTATCACAATAATATTGTTATTGCGGGAAAAAAAATAGCTCAATATATCGCATCGCAAGGCACCTGGCAATACCCAGCCCAATAATTCAATATGCTTTATGTACGTCTGCTGCTATATGTTGTCACCTCTTGCCACCCCATTGATTTTTTTCTAGATCCGCCCCTGTGCTGAGGCCTAAAAACTCTGGATGTTTCACTCCAAAGAACAATAAAATAAAATGGTGCTTTAGTTCTGGAGCACAGGTCAAAGCTTTATCAGACCATTTGATCTTTGGTTGGGCCGAGACCCCTCCCTGTAGAGATTGGTGGGGCCGAGACCCCTCCCCGTAGAGATCGGTGGGGCCGAGACCCCTCCCTGTAGAGATCGGTGGGGCCGAGACCCCTCCCTGTAGTGACGATGCAGACTTAGAGATGCCAACTCTCACCAATTTACCACGAGAGTCTCACACCTGGTTGATTACATATGATCCCATGCCACCAGGGCCGGCTTTAGGTCATTCTGTGACCTTGGCAACAGTGGACTTTGACGCCAACGCAATAAGACATGCACAGTGATTCTAAAGGGTGTGTTTCATGTTTATTATACCTTTTAAAATGACTATTATTTTCTTTTTGAGGGGTGCAATTTCAGGCCCCTCCAGCAGATGGCAACCGAGGCAGCCTTGGTTGCCTGGCGACAAGGCTGGCCCTGCACGCCACACCACAAATTTATCACAGGGAAATAGTCGGTCCAATCCAATTTAGTAGGTGGAGCCACAATAAATCAGTCACTCCAGGATTTCACGACCAATTTGTGTGATTGTTGTGGCCTAAAGCGCTTCATTTTACCACAGCTTTAAAAAAAAACTTCGGCAAAAGTTGCAATATTTTAAAGTTTTATTGTTTTCCATAACTTTACATGAACAGGTCAATTTGAAAAAAAAATTAGTAATAATACTAATAAGAATATTAATTAATTGCCTTCATATTCTTTCATAACAGTAAAGTAAATGGCTCAATTTAGCAAGAAATGGATAATTTCCATCACATTTTAAATGTTTTTATTGCAGAGAAAAAGTACAGTCTGCAACGCTTATAAAAGTGACATTTTGTCATATTTGTAAAGCTGTCACTATGTAAGGACGGCGTTACATCAAACTAGTAGTTTGTGTGAAAAAAAAACAGGCTCATTCAGCCCCGCCCCCTGCTGCTCCTGCAGCCTTTGGCAGATTGCCAGAATGCACCACGACCGAGCAAAAAGAACCAATCAGAGCCAGGATTGTGTTTGATGGGCTGTCTGACAGCTGTTGCTCACAGTACCCGCCCCTTTTCTGTCTTTTTTACAGTGTATGGTCTGGAGGAGTAGAAGATGGAATTGGTGACTTTTCTGCAATAAAGGTAATTACTGCTGCTTGATTTACATTATGTTTGATTTGTAATTGTTACACTAGAACTCTGTAGTGCATGTGTTCATGTGCACACAGCAGCCTCCGTGTGGCTGCTGTAAGTGACACTGTGTTGTTGCTTTTGCTGAGGTCTGTGTTCACAATTTATTTTACAGAATGGGACTGTAGACAAATAATGATTGAAAAATATTCCTTTATTTTTTGGGGGAAAAATACTGTACTATTTTCCTTTTATTTTTCATTGTCAAAAGAATCCCTTTTCAGAACAATGCAATTTAACTAAAAATAAATCTTGAATGAAATAAATAAAGAAATAATACACATGAAGAAGAAGCCTATTAATTAAAATTCTGGTTCTATAGTAAACAATGCAAAACTGCACAATAGTTCTTTTTCTTTTTAAAAGTGCAACTGAAAATGTATTTTGTGCCTTAACAATTGGACTTTAAAGGGGACATATCATGCAAAATCCACTTTTTTAGCCCTTAAATGCATTTTGTTGTATATTTAGAGTGTTTAGAAGTACAGAAAAGTTCAAATTAGTCTCTTCAGGTGCTCCGTTGATATCTTTATATTCTGTTTTCTGTTTCATATTTTTCAATCTGTTTCGATTTATTACGTTTTTTGAATAATAACGTCACAGTATTTGCAGCGGAACTGCCAAATTAGGGCATCGACTCCAGGCTCAACACTTTTAAACCCTCAATCAGCCGAAAGACTTCGTCAGATTGAGGGTTCAATTCCTTCTATCTTTGGAGACGATGAACAGAGCACTTCGGTAAGCTGTAAATAACGCTAAAAAGTGTGATGATAAGACGTCCCTGTCATTGTTTTGTTAGCATTAGCAGTTGCACCGTCTTCATATGTTAGCGCTGTGTGCTCGTTTTAGATCCTTGATGATATGGCCTACATGATTTAATTTAAGTCTAAAGTTTTCATTAGTCATTTCATTTTGCCGTTTTTGTCTCCGAAAAGACTGTATTAAAATATATTTCGCTTGGCGCTAGCGTTAGCTCGGTGCTTGTGTTAGCTCACTTGTTAGGGTTCTGCAGGTTCATCATCTTCATTTTCATCTCGCTCCACTGGGTCAGACTCTGGCTGGAACATGTAAGGCTGGATGGACAAGTCTAACGTTGTTAACATTTTGTAAATAACGTGTGAATAAACATTTTCTGCGCCGCTACATAGCCGTATCTCTTCTATCAAACTACAAAAATAGCCGAACAGGGTGGAGTTGAACCGAGTGTCACCTCTGCAACCTGGAGAGGGGGCGGGGTATGAAGTGTCTCATTTGCATTTAAAGAGACTGCACCAAAACGAGTTGCTCTCAGAAGCACATCAGAAAAGGGGCAGAAAAGGGGTGGAGCTATAATAATGAGGAATTCAAACCCAAACATTGCAGTTCCGCTTCATATAGACCACAACTGTATGATTTATATGTAAAAAGGAAGGATTTAAAAGCATGATATGTTTCCTTAAAAAAAAAAAGTCAGATATTTGTTTGGACCAGCAGAGGGCGCTGGTTACCCAGTGGTCGCTTGGCATGCAGCTAATCTGTGCAGTGAAGAAGAGATGCTATGCTAGCAGACAGAGCTAATAGAAAAACGTGACTTTTACAGATATTCACGTAATATTACAGATATTCTTTCGGTGATAAAGGGGTAAGGAATCATTTATGAACATGTTTAAGAGTAGAAGGCGGCCAGAAAGAAAGTAGTTGCAGATTCCGCCTGCCGCCCACACTTGTGGATTATTAAAAAAAGTACTGCAATTCAATTTTCAGAAAATCGATATCAACCGTGATACCTATGAATTGATTTTTAACTGCCTTACGATTAATCGTTACATCCCTAGTTTACACATTTAAGAGTATCAGATATGAACTGTGGAGCCATTATTGTAACAAAGGTTTTTGCATATGTGTATTTTGATCCACAAATGTGTGTTCTGTAAATAACGAGCTCTAGGTTGGATGCAACAGTGTTTAACAATGTAAATAGATTATTTATTTATTGTTGACACCTTGGTTGTCTTTAAACTGAAAGGAACTTTATTTATTTCTTTTTGCATGTTAATTTTTGAATCATTGAAGGACTTTGATGATGCATCAACCTTGATTATTGAACAGTATTTGTATTGGTGTGGTACCACTGATACTGGCCCTATATCTAACATATGTATACAATGCACAGCACTGCTGTCAAATTGATGTGAAATAGAAAAGGAAAAAAAAAAACAGTCTAATTGTGCTTCAGTCCATTTGTGAGCTGTGCACTTTAACTCAAACCAGACGTGGTTAAAGCTTTCAAGACAAATTGTTGGGATCGCCAAAGAAATCAACCAAACAATTTCATAAACGGCTGCGTTTAGCTTTCAGGTAGGACGGCACTTTTCAGAGAGCCAGGAATTTAATGGCTCACCGTTTAATGTGTTTGTTTGTGAACCTATCTTCAAACTTCAATAAAGGGAACGTTACAAAAATGAGCAAAATTAACCTCACCATCAAGAAAAAAAAAGACTTTGTTAAAAGACGAAGCTTTTTGTAAAAATCGATACAAAGCTCAGACTGAACAAGGAATTAGTGTTTGTTTTGTGATTGACGGATTAGCTGCTGCACGTTTTATTGCTTTACTGTTCAAGGCGGTCATTAGGTTGGATTTATGAACCTGGAACAGAAACCGTGTGTTATCAATATGTGCTGTGGCTACTTTTGTTTTCAGCTGAATGAATCTAAGGTACAAAGTACAAAGCGTGGACTCCAGGTAATGGTTGTACCAGCGCTGACATTTCTAGTTTCTAAAAAGACATTTTTTTATACCTTGGGGAATAAACTATGGAGAGCCGCAATTTTGGTCAGGATATGACACACATTCATTGATCGGTACGACCTGTTGTGTTAAAGAAATGCTGCAGGTCGCAACAGTTTTGTTTATATCGGAAGTGTAGTTTTTCTGTTTCGGTTCCGTGTGCGCTCTCTGCGCCACTACCTCAGATGAGTTAATCATTTAGCCTAAAGGTAATAATAAGAGGGAACAATAGACACACACACACACACACACACACACACACACACACACACACACACACACACACACACACACACACACACACACACACACACACACACACACACACACACACACACACACACGCACACCGAGCGAGAGCGCTGATGTCGGATAGAGTAAAAATCAGCATGTTTCTGATAGAAATAAACAGCAGAAAGTTGCCAAATAACCACGTTACATTTGTAACGTTACATCACGTAATCGCTGCTGAAGCGATGGTGCACGGGAAGCAGACGGATCGCTATCTCTGTCTGGATCTAGTAAAAAGTGACCATAAAAAGCTGTTAATGGACTGATATGCAGATGTGGGACAGTGAGGAGGAGATTTAATGTAGACATGGAAACTCATCCGTTAACTAATTGGAATACACAGAATTACACGGAAACCTTCGTTAACAGGAGTACAGTAGTCCGCCTACCTGCCCGTTCATAACAGTTATAAACATCTGGAGACTTAATACTTTTAGGTTTTATTTCATTTATATACTGGGTTTTTCAAATATCTATAAACGTCTGGCCATTAAACATCTGGCCAGGAGCACACATCTGATGACCACTTGTTTTCAGAAACACTGCATGGGTCCCGCAATCGTTCACCTGTACTTAAAGTGAGTTTAATAAATAAGCGTCTGCGTCCTCAGGTGAAAAGCTTTCTACAAACTACAAACTATTTACGAGCCTTAACAGGGGTTAATTCATTGTTATTTTTCCACTTTTCAAGCGTCACATATGTAAACAACATGGTTTCTGCACAGAGTATGCACGCACACGTCAGTCACGTGTCTTATGTTTGTCCACACTGGAATGGGTCTATGTGGTGGGGGTGTGATTAGTGCCATGACACCCCCCCATAGTATCCCCTGTAATCAGAAAAGCAGTAGTCCTCTGAACAACTATGTTTACAAGCTGCATTCAAGAACCTTCTGTGAAGAAATTCTGGCTTGGTGCCCATTAGCTTAGCTCATTAGCTTAGCCCATTAGCCTAGCGCACAGATCCCTCTCATAGCAGCTCATCTTGAAGCAGTCCTCACATATGACCAAATTTTGTCTGAACTGAAACGTTTTAAGTGTGGATCCCGTTCCGATATTATGGAGCCAACGTCTGCTTAACTCTGACTTAGCTTAGCGTTGTTATTTGGCTTAAGGCCGGCATACACTGGGCAAATTTTTGGACTATTTTGAGCCGATTTTTCCACTCGTGCGTCTATTTTTGAGTCTCGGCTAAATGGTGTGTTGTGTATGGTGTAGTATACATGGTGTAGTACAGTGGTTCCCAAACTGGGGTACGTGTACTCCTTGGGGTACTCAAACACCTCTCAGGAGGTACACAGAAACATTTGTCAGTTTATTTTTTAACATTTAACACTTTTTTCTCATCCATCAATAATAATCTCTTTAAAATACACCAAAAAGTGAAGTTCACATTCTAAAACAAACAAAACATTAGAAATAAATGAATAAAAAGGCCTAAATTTAAGGTTAATATTGAACTAGACAAGTTTAAAGGAGCCTGTAGACACAAATACATAATGTATAACATGAGCTAAGGGGTACATGCGGCAATAAAGTTTGTGAAACACTGGTGTCGTAGCTTATACATGAGGTCACGACGAGCTCCCGTTCAGCATTCGTTTGGTCACAAGAACATCAAACCTGTTATAAATCCTGGTCGCTCCTCGTGAGGGTATCACTGTTGAAGCAGTGCCACGGACCGGTTCACACTGCTCATGCACCAACATCTTAGGACCGTAATGCCCTCACACGTCGCTCCCTTTTCTCTTTTGAAGCTTCTCCACAGAAAATGGCACCAGTAGCCAAGGCAACGCGTTTCTTTTTGGTTAACATTGCGAGTGTCTCTCCACTTCCAGGTTCTTCTTCTTCTTCTGTTGTAATGGCGGTGCTTCAGAGTTCTTCTTCTTCTTCTAATTTGTACATACCAGACTCTGACGTGTCGTGTATGAACGTACAGTGTGAGCGTCAGAGTCTCTGTCCGTATAGTGTGAGAACATCGTGAGTTGCAAACATTCAGTACAACAACTGAACAAATCGCACAGTGTCTGCCTGTTGTTATAGCAACCACTGGCTTTACACGCCACCAGTGTTCACAAACGTGACCCAGTGCTGGATGATGATTGGTTAGTGTGGACACTGCAGCTCAGCCAATCAACATTCAGCCTGTACGATGGTACGTCGTCTTGTCTGCTCCACAGGCATTACCTACAAACTTTACCTGCTAACCATAAATCACTACTACTACTCCATCTTTAGAGAGAGTTTGTAATTAAAATTCACTACAGGTACCATTTCATTTAAGGCAGACAGGCCAATGTGTTCAGATGTTACTTTGAGAGTTATCTGTCTTCATAAGGAAGCAAAGATGTTGCATTTTCTCATGAAAATCATAAGATTTGATTGTTGGTAATTTTTTTGCTCCTGTTTCATTCACACACTGATAATCAGCGTATAAAATAACGTCGTTTTTTTTTCAGTAATGAGGTAATCTAACTAATTACTTTTTGCGCCGTTACGTCGTTAATGTTACTGAACGTTAAATGTGGTGCGTTACGTGTATTGATTGAATAAACTATGATCTGAAAACACCCCTGGCTTCATACTGTAGTGAGGAGGCGGGTTAAGAACAAGGTGAGAGACTATGATTGGCTAAGGCGGCGTCATGTTTCATGGTAGCCAATCAGAGCCAGTGTTTTTACTCACGCGCCACACACACACACACACACCCACTACAGATTTGATGAATCAGCAGAGATGGTGAGCGTGGAGCAATCTGATGAAAAGTTGTCATTTTTAAGGTGACGATACAAACACTACTTTATATTAATTATGGTCAAAGACAAGAACGTACATGTGAAGTGTTCATTATATCCAGTAGTGAAGACTTTGTCCACATCTGTTGTAAACAACTCTAATTTAATGAAGCGCCTCACAACGACACACGCATCTAAAAAATCTGAATTATTTGACATATAGCAACTTTTTTTTTTTTTAACAGTAACGCATTTAGTTACTTTCCTTGGTAATGAGTTACTTTTATTATAGAGTAATTCAGTTACTAACTCAGTTACTTTTTAGATCAAGTAGTGAGTAACTATAACTAATGACTTTTTTAAAGTAGCGTTCATAACACTGCTGATAACTGATCAATGATCCATCAGCACACTGAGCACAGGATACTGATTATTTACTTTTACTTTCCTGCTCCATGCATGCTAGTGCTCAACAGTGATTCTACTGCAGCAAATAAATCTTTGTTTAGATTTCACGAGCAGACATAAATAACAAGTCAACATTTTTGTAGCTGTGATACAGTGAAGGATGTAGACAATGATTTAATTCCTATATTCTTGTTTTCATACTAAAGTTAATGACTCCAGCGATGAAAAGCTCTGTTTTCTCTCCTTTTCTCTAACCATAGCAGCTCTGCAACGCGACACTTTTTCATGCTTGAAAACGCTTGCTAATGTTCCCCTTGAGTCTTATTTAAATTCTGGGGTTTTAAAAATGCTTAAAAAATAAATTAATTAATTAAAAACGTGTGAGTACTGCAGTAAAAACAGAAACAAGTGACTTTTAAACCCAAAAAGCAGCTTTTTAAAATGAATGATGCGTTAGAAAGTGGAGAGGGAGAAGTAAGTGTTGTGTTCCTGAAAGATTCCACAAACTCTGAAACGTTTGACGTGAGCAGGTTCACCTCCAGGCGTGATCAGGAGAAACTTCAAAGCACCAACGACCACGAGCAACCGTGGCAACTTCAAGGAATTGATCTATGAAATGCAAATCAGCGACAGCAACCGTTTGCTACATCAAACGTAACCAAACGTGCTGCTATCATGAGCTCTGCTGCTCTATGTGCTGCCTTTGTTACTTCATCTGTGGACAGGTGAAGAATGTAATACATTACAAACCGCTTTTTACATTTTATTAATTAAACATTTTTATAAATGTATCGACTTTATGTTGGTTAAACTATTGCCTATAAGATAAAGTTAGAAATACTAAATCATCTCATTCTGTCAAGCTGGAAAACAAGTTCCAATAACAATATTTGATACAAAAAGCAAAGTTTTTCCAGTTTAAATGTATTTTGGTACGACTGCTTCAATAAATTACAACAATAAATGATCTTAAACAACTATTATTTCCATCACTGAGTGCTAACATAATGTGTAATATGAATAAAGAATATTATCATTTCATTGTTCACAAAGCACTAACTTACATTTAACTGAAATATATTCATGCTTTTCTAAAACAAATGTGTTTTTGTATAAAAATAAAAGCATCACTTAGTCCAGAACATTCCAGAGAAATATAAACTGAACAGTGTAAAATAGTTAGAATATCTGTAAATATTATGAAATAAACAGAGCAACTGATGAAAATGATGAATTTAGTCTGAAATAGTTTTTCTACATAACAGTTGATAAGTTGGTTCAGACGATGCTATCTGTAGCAGCACTTCTAGCCCCGCCCACATCCTCTACCACAGAGTGGTCGACTGTCACTACAATCATTTATCACTGACTTTGTTCATTTGTCAGAGACACTGTCTGCTCCACAAGGGTCATTGTCTCTGCTACTGTACATATCGTCTCGATGACTCGGTGCGTGTTGTGTGCGAAAGATACAAGTTAGAGACGGCTCATCAAGACCCGCCTTACGTTGCTTCTGATTGGTTTATTATTGCGTGATGCCTGCCGTGGTTGGTTAGATTTAGGCACAAAGGAGACATGGATTGGTCTGGGATTGGTTATCTTGGTCAGTTAATCAGAGTTACTTGAGCTACGGCAAGCCACGAGGACCAAAGTTCATTATCATGAAAAAAATTATTGAATGGGAAAATATAAGCGCGAGAAATGTCAAGTGTGGCGTGTGGTGTGAGAATGCGTCAAATTGCGTGACTGTCACGCTCAAAGAGTGACTTTTGGCAGCTCTGTAGCTGCTACATGTTAGCATTGAGGTGCTAGCTGCTACATGTTTAGCACTGAGGTGCTAGCTGCTACATGTTAGCATTGAGGTGCTAGCTGCTACATGTTTAGCACTGAGGTGCTAGCTGCTACATGTTTAACATTGAGGTGCTAGCTGTTACATCTTTAGCATTGAGGTGCTAGCTGTTACATGTTTAGCATTGAGGTGTTAGCTGCTACATGTTTAGCATTGAGGTGCTAGCTGCTACATGTTTAGCATTGAGGTGCTTGCTGTTGCATATTTAGCATTGAGGTGCTAGCTGTTACATGTTTAGCAATGAGGTGCTAGCTGTTACATATTTAGCATTGAGGTGCTTGCTGTTGCATATTTAGCATTGAGGTGCTAGCTCTTACATCTCTAGCATTGAGGTGCTAGTTGCTACATGTTAGCATTGAGGTGCTAGCTGTTACATATTTAGCATTGAGGTGCTAGCTGTTACATGTTTAGCAATGAGGTGCTAGCTGCTACATGTTTAGCATTGAGGTGCAAGCTGCTACATGTTTAACATTGAGGTGCTAGCTGTTGCATATTTAGCATTGAGGTGCTAGCTGTTACATCTTTAGCATTGAGGTGCTTGCTGCTACATGGTTAGCATTGAGGTGCTAGCTGAGGCTAGCAGAGCTCCACTGATCGACAAACTCTTTCGCTAACAATTTTCATACAACTAGGCTTTAGTTTTCCATCCAGGGTTTTTATTTAAATTACACACAAAGCACAGCAACGACTTCTCTGGTTCTCCTGTTTTTTGTGTTGTGGGCTGTGCATCAGTATTATGGGTAACTTGTGAAATGTCACGCTGTTTGGAGTGCTTGGATGCCTCTACCTGTGGATGAGGTAGACACAGTGTCTTATGTTAATGGTGCTTCTTCACCTGCAGCCAATGCTGGAGCTCCGCCCCTTTGCCTGTGTGAGTCTGTGGTGTCGGGGTCACTCAGTGGATGAATACACAAACAAGGAGTCCCAAACACAAACTTTCAAAGAAGCTCAACAAACAGTCTCCACCAGTTTCTACAACAGTTCCTCGATCAGTTGCTCCTCAATCTGAGGTTGGACCAACGCCTCTGAAACGTCGACACGCCAAACTTCAACTTTCCGTTAACCAAACTACCAGAAAGTCTGAGTCCACCAACCCGACAACCCACATGTTTTCAAGTCAGAACATTGACCCAGAGGTGTCAGACTGCGTTAGTGACAGGTGGAGGATTCTTGTCCTGCATGGAAAACATCCCAGAAGAACCAGGAATAAAACATTCACTCCTGTTCCAGTGAAAGATGCATGTGGATCCAAATCACTTTATAACTCCAGAGGGATCCAGAGAAGCTTCAGGAAGGTTATTCTCACGAGTTACACTGAACAACGAAACAATAACATAACATATTAAAGATAAAACAGGGGTGTGTGTGTGTGTGTGTGTGTGTGTGTGTGTGTGTGTGTGTGTGTGTGTGTGTGTGTGGCCCACAGCAGGCACGTCAACATGTTTACCACATGTTTTTAACACCAAGGGGAATAAATAGATGATAAATATAATATGATTGTTCTCCTTTCAGTTTACATCCAATAAACTTAAACTTAAATAAATCAAGACACATGTATCTGTGATGACGAATAAAGAGAATAAAACCTTCCACTAAGAAACAATTCAAAATGACGAATCCTTTCATTGCCTCCATAACTTGATATTACATTTTGCGTTTTTCTGATGCGTCATGTGCAAACTGTGCTGCAGGGTGAGTTCAAATACAAAGAAGTGTCGAGTCATCTATCAGAGCCACAACCCTGCCAAAATAAAGTTTCTAGCTCATTGCTCATCTTCACCTGTGCTTTACAGAACATGTTAGAGATGTTGTATCTGCAGCCCTGGAGGCGTTGAATGATGCATGGAACTCCACATGTTGCACATAATTAATGCAATTTCCAGTTTATTAATCTTTCTGTGCAGTCAGCTCAGATTCATCAGCAATGTTGAGTAATGACGGCTGGATTTCTGCTTAATGCTGACCATCGTGTGTCACAAAGTGATTTCTAAGTCTTCATTCTCTGATTGTTGTTGGACTGCATCCTTTATATCTAATAACTGGAGTTGAGTACACACTGATGGCAAAATACTTCTTTTTCCAACCAAATCAAATCAAGCAGAACTGAAGTGTTTTTTTGTGAGCTGTCATGAACAGACACAAACTAAACTCATTACAATTTTTGGAAACATTTTTGCATTTTTTTCTTCTTTGATAAGATTTTTTTGGTTTTGAGTTGATGATTTTTCCATCTTTTGTTTCAGCTGCAGTAAATGCAGCCCTACTGAGACTAACTCACTGTCTGTGTGGGATAGAATTAGAAAAATAAAATACAAATGAGGGTTTGAAGTGAGTCTTTTAATCTTTTCTCTTAAATAAGGACCATTGTCCTCATCTTAATTCTGTGTGTGTGGGTTTGTGTGATGTTGCTGAGGTTTCTTGTGGATTGTTTGCGTGGGGTATTTTTTATTGTATATAAGGTTTTAATGATGTAAAACACTTTGAATTATATTGTATATATTTAAAAGCGCTCTACAAATAAAGTCTGATTTAATTTAAAGGAGCTGGGGCAGGATCAGGAAATAAGACTAGTGAAAAACTAATAAACAATGAAACATTAAAACTATAAAAACCATTCCATCATAATATTAATTACAAACACATTTCTCATGTTCTACATTTTCTATACAATTTATATATTTTATGTTAACAGTGCAAAACTAATAAACTTATTATAAGACACAGAGCTAAGCTACAATGTCTCATGTAAAAGATTGTTGTGAAATAACCCAAAGTTTGGGTCCAAAATAAAAATAAAGAAAAAAAATAGTTTTATTTTAGTTTTAATTAAAAGGAATCAGATTTTTTTTTTTTACATTCCCACATGCAGTTATGGACCATTGAAAATAGTAAAATTTAGTATATTAAGTATATTTTCATATTTCCAGAGCGTGTGAGTCTAGAACCAATGCATAGCTGTGACTAATCATTAGTGATGTGAACATTCTATGTTCATAGCTCTAAGCTGATCACATTACAGGGAGCTGAGACATATGCTAAGTAGTTTACTGAAGACCCAAACATGTTCCAGACCCAAACACACACTGTCTGTGACTATTTAGAGGAGCTGACATGTCCACCAGATATATAGGATGTATAGCAGATCTATTTCTATATTCTGAGAGAGTGGGTGGAGCTTATTACTATACCATATTTACCTTTCTATGTGATGGAGTTACTGATATATTGGAAGATGAACATGGAAGAAAAATAAGGATAAACAAAAAATATTATTATTCAATAGTTTGACTATTGAATAAATATGGAACAATGAGTAAAAATGTTAGAATTTTTTTAGACCGGAGTGCGTGGGCCAAATAAGCCAAATAAAACAGACCATATCAAACACATGAAAAATCTTAAAGGTCCAATATTATGCAAATCAACTTTTTTCAGCTTTTAACCTTGTTACAAAGTTATTTCTCTATTAAAAACACAATTATTACTGGGATTTGTAGTAAAAAGTTGCAATTTTTTTTCAGCCCTAAAACATACTTTACTCACAATTAAGTTAATTTATTCCTACCATTTATAAATACATATTCGAGAATATGCTTTATTGTTGTAAAGCGAACACCAACACTTTTTTATACACAGCATTCCCTGAATGCACAGTTTTTAATCAAAATGATCATCAGAAGTGCAAGTCAGTAAACAATATCGATCTTAAGGAATCTTAAAGTGCATAACATGAACCTGTCATGAAGACATATTTCTTTAGGCATAACAAAAAATAAATATAAAATACAAAGCATTAACAAACATACTGTATGTAATGATATTTTGTGCTTCCTGTTTGTTCTCCACATGGGGTTGTGCTCTGGCTTTCATTCTCTTGACGTGCTTTGCAGAAGCAAAATGTTTGTCCATAGACGACTTCCGCTTTTGCTCGATGATAACATTTCATTTTGAACAAAAAAAGTTTACCTCTACTCTTATGAAGCAACGTTGGGTACTGTTTTACACGGTCCTCAGCCCATATTTTTTTTGCCAAATGCGAAGTGTTTCTATCGCACATGACTTAATTGAATGCTTTCTACGGGCACTGGTTGAAAACAGGATGTGACGTAGGTATTTTCTTCTTTGTACGTAGGTTCCTTGTAAGCAGCGCAAAGTATAGACATAATATACGTAGATGCACTGTTCTAGTGGGCGGCAGCAGTTTACGTATGTATGTCTATGGTACAAAGCCCATAGTACATCCTCAGCTACTTCCGTAGCAACTACAAGCGGGAAAGTTGCGGACTTTTGGAAAAATTGCAATGCCGCACTGATTTTGCGGGGTTTGCTTGATTTTGCGTTAATAGTTGCTATCGCAACAACGCAAAATCCTGGAGGGACTGAGCAGTTTGTGGATAGCAAGAGAAAGTTGCTTTAGTGATCACTGATCCGCTTCAGAGAGAGTCATTCAGGCAAGTCAGTGTATAGACACGCCCACTCATGAATATGCATAAGCAGGCAGCAAACAACACGTTGGTCAGAAAGTCACTTTTCAGAGGCTAAAACTCTGGAAAACAGGCGCGTTTGGGAGAATAAAGCTCAAATACTATGTCGTCTTTTTTAATTCTTGTTTGGTCCTCGAGTGAAAATGTTTTGTGTTTAAAGCTGATATCCAGAGTTTCTGAGAAACGCCTCGATGTCCCGCCCTCAACAGCTCCACTTCCTCCCCCTGCCTCTGCCAATCTACCAGAAGCCACGCCCCTACTTTTCTGCACGCTCATCGTGGAACATAACAAGGTCGCGTTGGGTCACATTGATATAGATCTATGGATCAGGTAAGAGCCATAATCATATTTACCTGTTTGCTGTTGTGATGCACGACCTTGTTTCCGTGCACAGTTCCACATTCTCTTTGATTGACAGTCTCAAAAACAGGAAGGTGAAGCCGATTGGCTGGACGCACTCAGCGATCGTTTTCATTTATATAGGGGTCTATAGGACGAAGGAGGGACTTCTATAGATGAATGTCTATGAATGACCACCGGTAGTAGAACATAGTAAAAGATTAGTTAGGTATTTTTTCACATTTAAAAAGAATGATACATAAACATAGATTTCTCAGAAACTTCAGCTTTAACAGTGTTGAAAAATCCCACAAATGATTTTTGTTTTAATGACCAACCTGAGGATCAGCTGTCCAGATGGGACCAGTAAGAAAAAGAGTGGTCCCACACTGAGCTGCAGACTGTCCTACATCTGCTTCTCTAGTTGTTCAGAATCTATAATTCTCACAAACATCAGTCATTGCTGCATATTTCTACCAACAATATTCATTTAATAATACAAGGTCAGGGACAAGGTCATGACTAGTGTCCAAAATCCAAGCTTTGTGTCATGTAAAGAACTCAGATATTCACCTGCACAATGTGATCACGTTTACACAGAAACACAGATTTGGTATTTAAAATTTCTTTTCAAAGTTTAGTTTCAGATCAAAAAAACGTTGATGTTTTCTTCCATTGTAGAGTTTAGGATTAACATTTGAAAAGTTTAAAAAACCTTTTCATTTTCCCTAAAGTTCACCTGATGCGTCTTCTTTCACAGACATCATCATTAGAATGATTCACTGATTTACGTAGTTTCACACAGTGAATATTATGTTAATGCAGAGTTTATTCAAAGAGAAACTAAAAAATATCAGCGTTAATTAAGACTCATCATGGTCAGTGATTTAGATGAGAAGATAAACTCTTTGTCCCACAGAGGAAAACATGGTCAAAGAGCTCAGAGAACGTTTCTCTGACTCACTTAAGGTTTTTTTTTGCTGTCAAACAAAGATTCAAACCAGCTCAGAGACACTTAGCGTTGGTTACTATGGATGCATGATGTTGGATATATGCTAACACTTTACAAATCATTTGGCCGATACTGATATTTTCCCAATAATATCGACAGATAGCGATAAAGGTAGGATAATATCGTCCATCACTACTCGTTACCAAATAGTGACAGCTAGTCGGACACATTAGCTTAGTCGATGTTAGCTTCATAGCTGAACTGAACTGTAGCTTCATTATTATTAAACACTCTGTGCCATTGAGTGGGCGGAGCAAAGTCCATGTGATTTCACTGGCCTATCAGAAAAGAAGGGAGGAGCTCCAAAAGAAAAAACTTGTCTATCTGTCGACTGTATCTAACCCATTTGTCCGTCCAGGTGCCCCCCGTCCATTCAACCAACCACAAACCCCAACATTTGACCCACCTATCCATCAATACATCCTTCTATCATCCACCAAACCATCCATCCATCCATTCATCCATCCATCTATTCATCAATCAATCCATCCATTTATCATTCAACCCATGCATCCATTCATTCAACCAACCACAAACCCAACCATTTTGCCTACTCGCTCATCATTACATCCATCTATCCATCCACCCATCCCTCCACCCATCCACCTGCCTGCCCATCCATCCATCCATCCATCCATCCATCCATCCATTTTTCCACCCATGGAATCATCCATCCACAAACCTACCTATCTAGCCATCCATCCATCCATCCATCCATCCATCCATCCATCCACTGTGTTCTGTGGACATTAAATTAAGTTTTATGTGATGACTTTATTGTATTTTTTAATCTGTAAATAAAATCCAGACAATCTGAAACAGGATCACAAACACGTTCCATTTAAATCTCACAGTTCTTTATTTTTAACGGAGGAAAAGAATGAGATGAATTGATGCTGGGAGCAGAAACTACAGTGGGAAAGAGCAGCTTTGTTTAAATCCAAGGAAACACTTTAGAAGGAGGAAGGAGATGATGAGAAGAGCAGAACTCAAACAGATGGTTAATAATTCACGTGGCGTGGAGTCACACACATCCATTCTTTCTTTCTCTGACAGGCGTGAACACATGGGTTCAGACTATAGAACAGTACCAGCTCCAATCCCCTGAAACCATTGTTCATCACTCCGTCATTTGTTATTGTGAAGATGCTAATCTAAGATTTCTGATTCTACAATAATTGAGCAGTGCTCTGTGGGGGAGTATTTCCTGTATGTCCCTGTAGGGAGTGATCACAGCAGATCATCCTCATTGAATACATTCCATCTCAGAATTTAGTTTCTAAATTAAATCAAAACGAGCTGCTTTTTTGTTTTTTCATCCAAACTGATTCAATCCCATAAATAAAAGAATGTTGATCTCAGTGTCTGTGTTATTCAGGTCAGCTTATAATAACTTACAATACGAGCACTTATACAAGTACGTATTCATTTAAATACAGCCATTTTAATTTTACAAATGAGAAATCAAAACTATTTTATTTATTTATTTATTTCAGATCCTGGTTCTCCTTGAAATACCTTCAATCTAATCCACTTTATTCATACAGCACGTTTTACTAGCAACAAGAGTGCTGCACATACATAGTAAAATAATCAATCAATAACAAATCCAAACCAGGCTAAGAAAAATAAGCTAAATAAAAAATAGAGAGAATAGAACTGTAATGGTGAGTTAAAAGCTTGGGAGTAAATATTGGGTTTAAGGCAGGATATAAAGGGTTCTAGTGTGGGGGTCACACTAGGGGGGGTTTAGGAGCGACCACTGAAAAGAGGAACTCACAGACTGCAAATGACACAGAAGTTTGATGTACATCTGTACACGTGACACATGTGTACAGATGTTTTCTACAGAATGATGAAGATTTATTTATTTATTTATTTTTTGTACATGCGGAAAAAGGAGACGAGAGAAGCAGTTTGCTTATCTGGATGTTTTTCATCGATGAAGAATAGTGTCGTGACCTTCACAGAGAAACAGATGATGGAGGAACTAATCAAGAGCTCTCACTGAACATTGTTTTTAAACGTCTGACGAACGTCTCTGATAAAAAACCTTCTACATGTGCTGATGTTGTTCCAACTAATAATCACTTTCATTAAATCCTTCACTGCACAGAACTCATCAAAACACAAAGTAGAAACGTAAAAGCTACAAATATAGAAAATAAAAAGAGACTGAACCAAACATTTAGTAATAAAGGAGCCACAAACGTCCCAGATGTGACAGCTCGTCTGCTTCCCTTTGTATTTTAGACGGATTCTGCAATACAAAGGTTTTTAAAACTGTTCCACATGAAATAATCACATTGTTCAATCACAATAACTGTAACTCAAGCCTATTTTTGCTTATTTTTACTCTTTTTCTGCAACTACACCAAACTTGTCATATTTCAATCTATTTTCATCACTTTTTTTGTCATATTTTTGTTCCTTTTAATGTATTTTGCTACATTTCTCCCATTTCTGACACTTCTACATCACATTTCAATGTCTTTTCTGCACATTTTTTTCCACTTTAAGACATTTTCAGCACTTATAAACCATTTTATGCTCCACCTTTTTTCACCTAATGTCACATATGAATATATTTTTGTCACTTTTAACCTCTTTTTTAATCATATTTCATGCTTATTTTTGACAATTTATTCATACGTAATACCCATTATTTGCCAGTTTAAACTAATTGTTCCTAGTTTTTAAATTATATTCAGAACTTAATGGGTCAATGACAAGGCACCTAAATATTATGTCCAACTGCATTTTTTTTTAGTTATTTAGTTAACATATTTAGTAACGTAGTATATATACGCTCAATTAGATAAAAAAATAAATAAATAAAAGAATACGTTACTTACTAAATTACTTCTTTAATTTATTCTGTTATTCAAAGTGTCAAAATATCATGTGGTGCGACTGTCTGGCCACGACTGTTGTTTTGAAAAAATCTTTAAAATTGCTCTGAATATATTCAAATGTATTTTCTACCCTATTGTAGTTATGTTGTAGTCCTGTATAAAAAGTATTCGTATATTTATTTCCATCATAATATTCATGTAAAACTTGCCGGATGATGAGTATTTTATGAAATATCATGCGGTGCAATGACCCTCATGCTATGAATGTATGAATCCTAATGCTAGCATAAACTAAAGCTGCTCAACAACACGGTGTCACTCTGACAGAATAGCGTGCAGAATAACTGGTGGCGTTAAGCTGGATAAAGTGAGTGTGGCATGTGGGAGGGGTCACACGGACTGACCTTGAGAGCCAATGGGAGCTCACCGAGGCTTTTCCCATCAAGCATCGTTCTGACAGAACATCCCGGAATCACCACTTTTAACTCAGACAACTGAGAGTTTTGCTGTTTGTGACCCCGACAGTTTGAGCAAATGGAGGAAAGAAGCAGCAGTGTGAAGTTAAAAAAAAAAACGTGTTTCTGTGATCCCAGCTGAACATTCAGCGCTACGTTAGCATACGGCACGGATGCTGCAAGGTTACTGCAATCTCATTATTTGAACAAACTTTCAAATAAATTATTAGAATGCACAAAATATTATTTAAGTGAAGAACAATTATATGTATAATGAAGTAAATATGTTTAATTTTTACATATGAGCAATCTTTACATTTTGAAGAAAGTCCCTTTTAGAAATAAACTGAATAATAATCAGATTTTTATTTGCACCCTAGTATATAGTCATCTTAAAAATGTCAATCTTTGTTTTATTCACTAATAAAATGGTTCAAAGTGACCAAAAATGGTGGAAAAGGTGGTGAAATGGGATTTTAAAAACCACAGAAATTGGTAAAAAGTTGCAAATTAGAGTTGATAAAAATAGACAGAAAAAGTGGTAAAAAGGCTTAAAAGCGTAAATATTGTAACAATTGGTTTAAACTGGCAAATAATTGACATGTGGGAAATCATAAATGTGATTGAATTGGTAAAAAAAAGCATGAAATATGGTGAAAAGAGGTTAAAAGTGACAATAATGGGTCAACATATGTGATATTAGGTGTAAAAGTTGTAGAAAGGGTTTATTAGTGATGAACATGTCTGGAAGGTGGAAAAAATGTGTAGAAAAGTCATTAAAATGTGATGTAGAAGTGTCAGAAATGGAGAAATGTAGCAAAAATAATGAATAATTATTAAGTCAAATGCTAATAAATATCTGGGTCTCCTCTTCTGTCCACATGTACCACGCCATGTTTTCTCAGAGAAAAGTGGTCATGTGACCACGTACGTCCTGTCCTGTGACGTGTAATTGTGTAATAAGTGTTTCCATTGAGCGTCAATGATTCAATATTGAAACGTCTGAAACATTTCCTCATGAAAGCGTAAAAAAGGTATTAGCGATATTTGAGTGTTTTTTTTAATACAGGTGTTTCCATAATCAGTTTTTATTGAACTATTTAGATTTTGAGTAAGAGTAATGGAAACACAGCGATAACAGTGTCTCTGAACAGCTAACCAATAAATGTTGGACCCTTTGTTTAAACTCAAAGAACAACAGCCAGGACTACAATAGGACTACATGGAATAATAGCTAATATCCTCCCTAGAGCTATGCTCAATAGATTCTTAAACAAAGCAGCTCCAACATACAGCTTTTATTCACACAGTTTCACTCCTACTGGTTTATCTGAGCTGAGCTCAATAGTTAGTGATTCTGAACCAACAACCTGTCTTTTGGAGTCAATCCCAGCTCAAGTGATTAGCACTAATATATTAAACTGGATAAACATATTATGTACCAGAGGCTTTTAAGATATAGCAGTAATTAAACCTCTCGTTTGGTATCACAGTTAAAAACTTAGGTGTCATCAAAAGCTGTGTTTCCATTACTTTTGGAAATGCACAAAATTTAAATAGTGCAATACAAACTGGTAATGGAAACACCTGAATTAATCAAAAACACTGAAATATCACTAAATAGTTTTTAATGCTTTCATGAGGAGGTTTTTGAGACGTTTCAATATTGAAATTTTAACACTTTTCTACAATTACACGTCACAGGACGTGACGTACGTGGTCACATGAAAGTAACTATAGTAACTTTTACTTTGAGTATTATTTAATTGAGCTACTTTTTACTTGTACTTGAGTATTTTATGTATGACTTATTTGTACTTGTACTTGTGTACAATTTAAATAAAGTAACAGTACTTCTACTTGAGTAGATCTATCTGTACTCTTTAGGATGTTCCAGTGACTCACTAAAAAGTCTCCAGTTAATCCAGATG
Source organism: Gouania willdenowi (assembly GCF_900634775.1). Classification (NCBI taxonomy): domain Eukaryota; kingdom Metazoa; phylum Chordata; class Actinopteri; order Blenniiformes; family Gobiesocidae; genus Gouania; species Gouania willdenowi. The sequence goes on along the minus strand of NC_041055.1, from coordinate 32,220,969 downwards.
CTGCAGTTAGAGTTCTAACTGGTACAATGATGCAACAGACTGTCTGTAACTGTGAGAACATGTCAGTAGATTACAGCCAATCCCAGATCAGCAGGAACTTCTACATTTACTCATGATGTCATTAAAAGAGGGTTTTGCTGACATATCTATAAGCATAAAATAAGCTGCACCTAAATCAAGAAAAATGCCAGCAAAGCACGTTGGAGTCCAGGAAAAATCCAAGTGTGGTCGACATCCAGGAGGTGAGCAGTCAGTAGTTCCTCCTAAATCATCGTCTGTCATGCTTTTAAAGGCCCACAGTGTGTGAGTAGGAATGTGGACTTCAGGCACTGCTGTGCATCAGGATGAATAAACCGTGTTTGAGGCACACAAACCAAACATATCACAGCATTCATCTCTAGATTATGATGGATCTATAACGTAGGAGATACATCTGGCTGTCAACACTTTCCCACGCCTCAATAGTTGCACGGAGGGATCTTTTTGATGCTCTGTGTGCACTTTCTAATGACAGCATATATTTATTTAAATGACAAATGTTTGCATAGAAAGTGGCTGCACATCTTTCATCTTCGTGCATGAGAAATATTTTTCATTAAGATTCAAGGGTTTTTTTTTTCATGTTTCCATAGAAAACAAAACGTGTTACTCAGAACCAGAAGCAAACGAGAAAATAAATATTAACTGAAATATGATGATCAAGATTAAATCATGGTTTTTGCCTTTATTTATTGGCATATATGTTAACACTAATTTGTCCTTTGCATTTGACCCATCCCTGAGGAGCAGTTGAGGGTTCAGGGATTCCACAGAGATGGCCCAGGTGAGAATTGTTTCTATCCTCTTTCTGTAAAAAAAAGAAGTTTACATCAACATTTTTAACTTTTCCTCTTTTTTAAGGGGAACCAAAAACAGCACAAGTTTGAATTTTGACTAAAAAAGTTACTAATGATCTAAAAATCTACTAAATGATGTAAAAATCAGGCTGAATGTTTCACTCCAATAGAAAACAATGGGATGTTTACAGGCAGTGTGACATCATCAGTCACATGATTTCAAGATGGAGGAACACAGGCTCTAAAACTGTAAAGTAATCCTATTTTTTAAAGGTAATTAAATGAATATGGCTCATAATAATGTGTTTTGTTATGTATAGATCTACTAATAAGAACATTTCAAAGATATTAGGCCAAACTTGTAAAAATAGTGGAGAATTCTTATAAAAACAAATTTAAAACAAAAGTCTAGAATTTGCGTTCTTAAAAGTTTTTTTTTTTCTGAATTTTGAAAGCCGTTTGATCTCTGCCCTTAGACGCTAACATCTGCTGCCTTCTTTTGCCTAAAATTGCCTGGCCCGACAATTTCTGCGCAGCAGCTAGAATCTCCTATGGTTTTAGGAGAAACATGCATTTTTGTTTCCTCTCTTTTTTGAGCCTTTGGGGATATTTACATATTTAAGTTTATGGGTGTGGACGTTCTGGGGATGCGAACCCATCTTTCCTAAAAGTTTGAAGCAGAAAAACAAAGGTTTCTCTGCCTGAACTGAGAGAGCGATCGATCAATAGTACACACGTGCTTTTCATGGAAATGTCATTCATGTCTCGTGTTCTGCAGAGTAATCTCTAATGTCCGTATTATAAATACGAGCCCTGCGTTTTTTCTGCTTGCTTCACTGGGGAAACGGGGCGACGTCTGTGCCAATAATCATCAATCAAAGACTGACCTTGAGCTGCCGCTGCCAATCAAACTTAGGAAAGGAAACAACAATGGATTTTATAGAGATTAAAAAAAGCTGTCCTGGACCTTCTGCAGTTGTTTTACCACCATTTTTATTTAACAACAGTTCACATCAAGCTGTGAACAGACCTGTAATAATAATAATAATAATAATCATAATAATAATACATCAAAGTCTAAGAAATGTTAGATGCTGACTTTTGTTGATTTTGTTTCCTGTAAAAGTCAAAAGGTCATCGATTAACATATGAAGGTTTTAATGATCAAACAGCCCTATTAAATACAATTTACCCTTTCATTATTTATTATTCTTAGATTTTTTTTGTTTTTACAATCTTAATTTTTCAGTAATTCCACCTATGGTAGTTTTTAGGCATGTCATAGTTAAAAATAAAAAGAACATAGCTCTATTTTGTCAAGTATTGTCCTATTTTGATACATTTTGATTATAATGACTTTTTGTTGGGTATAACATAGAAATAACCTGGCGTTACTAATTGTAATGATAGTGTTCTAGGGTTTAGGGACTTGCTGGTTATGAACCAGGTTGGGATTAGAACCAGTGACCCTCTAATTACAAGCCCACATTGTAAATTCTAAATTTTTACTACATTTTTTACTTGTTTTTGTTGATGTTGTGTTTGTTGGATTTTTGGAGCATGAAGTTTGTTCAATGATGAAAAGGTCAAATGAACGTGAGCTTTTATCTTAAAGAGTAACTCAACCCTGAGGTTTGGTCTGACCTGTGTTTATGGATGGAAAATAAAAAGTAAAAATATCTTGATTATGGGCGGAGCTTCTGGAGCAGTTAAGTCAGGTAACCATACGTCAAGTTTTACCCAGACATCTTTTCACATCGTGTTCAAATTGATTTAAAAACTTGTGAAACGACCAGGTTTCCCTAAGGGACCCTGAACACATCTCTGGAAACACGTTCATATAAAAGAGCGTAACTTTGCTAATATTTGTTCTATCTGAAAAATTCCACCACTTTCTGAAAGCAAACAAGTCGATCTTTAAAGTCAGTATCATGTCATTACAATAATTCTACGCACACGTGACTGAATCATTAAAGATGCTGCTTTGTTTTGATGAGACATACAGTCGAGGAAAAAGATGGATAGAAAGAGAACAAATACTGGTGGATTTAATAAAAAATCCTCCTGGATGATAAAACCTCCATGATTCAGAGGTTTGAAAACAAAGGAGCCACTGGGACAAACTCAAAATATAGTGAGTTAAGAATTAATGTTGTTCTGCTTTTCTGTAGCTAGTTTTTACATGTCTACAGTCATTTGTACCTTTTCAACCTTATGAACAATAACAACATATTTATATTGTATTTTGCCATTACAAGGTAGATTAAAAACAATGTAGAGAATGATGAGTATGCTTTTAGTTGTAGCTTTTAGTAAATTAATTAAGGGGAGTGGGGGGCACACACACGCACACACACACACACACGCACACACACGCACGCGCACGCGCACACACACACACACACACAGGAGACACATTATTCTAAACCAGCTTGACTCAAAATGATTCTGTCCTTAACTTCCTACATTCTAAGTTTCTTCTTTGTTTTGAAACCCTTCTCTGAACCTCCATGGAGGTTTAATCATCCAGGAGGATCTTCCTGCTGAAATAGTGTTGTTATATCCACCAGTATTTGGTTTCTGTTGATCCATGTTTAGTCTTTCTCTTCTCTCTGCTGTGTCTCGTCAAAACACGTGTCACGTGTGCAAAACATTACCGTAAGGACAAGACGATGGCTTCACAGAGCAGTGTTGTAGGACCCAAGACCAGATTTTAAAGCATCTTTACTCGGTGTTAAAGTGCCTGAACACAGAAGACCAGCACTGATTTCTGCTATTCTTCAACTTTACTAATGTGATAATGAGGAGACGAACTTTGTAAGACGATAAATATCTTTGATTCATGCATCAAATGTATTTTAAAGAAACTAAAACGAAAGAGAAAATGTTTCGTTAACCTTTGATTGTTTTTTAAATTCAGTTTTATGGTCTCGGTGCATTTTGATCTCAGGTTAGTCTTGGTCTCAGATGATGTTAACTTTCAGAAACTGGTGGATTTTCTCAGATAAAGCAAAGTTACGCTCCTTTAAATCAACGTGTTCCTGAGATGCGTTCAGAGTCTCTTGGAAACCCGGACACTTTTTAAATCAGGCCTGACATATGGTCACCCTAAATAAAAAAGTAACACTTGATCTTTTTAAAGAGTTATAATAACCTCCACTTTGAGACGGGGAAACGCTCCTTCATTTGGTGATTTATGGTCACAAATAAGTGCTTTCCTGTATCAAAGCCATAGCTTTATGACTTTATCTACAGTGTGCAGTGATCTCACAGATCCAATCACAGATGATCGTTTTGCACAAAGATGAGTTCATAATGACGTAGATTTCATTCTGCTTTCTTTCTTTCTTACAGGAAAGTCACTGACGCTCTCAGATGTGTTATTCACTCTTCATCTGTTGTTTAGTCATGAAACCATGTCATAGCAGCAGCTCAATGTGGGCAGAGAAAGTCGGTGAGTCGGTGGCACTCGGTGAGTAAGCTTAAGGTGACGACGGGTCGACGTAGCTTGACTCCTGATTGGTCACGCTTGTCCCACAGCTCGACTCTTGTCTTCACACCTTTTATTTATAACAGCTCGGTTTAACCCTTGGATAAATACCAATACCTCCACTCTTCCATGAGTGGGTCAAAAATGATAATACTTTTTATTGTATAATGGTCGACTAAAGAGTAATGTCATTTTTGACACAGTCATCACTTTTTATTTTGTCATCAGAACTATTTCAGTGATTTTAGTAAACTAAGTTAGGTGAAGATTTTAGTCGACTAAAATATAAAACTTAAGAGTTTATGCATTTTTGAAAGCTTTAATTACCATTTATTAATCAGATATGAGACGTTATTAAAACTTGTTCCACTTTACATTTATACAAAGTAGATTTGATTGGATTCCTTCTAAAAAAAAAGATGCAAAAATTCTAGTTTAGTTTTAATCAGTCATGGAAAATATCAGTATATTTTCATTACGTTTTTGTTGAAGTCAGTCAACAATAACAGTTTGATCCCACTTATGGAAAAGTTGTGATTCAAAAACTGCAATTTCTTAAAATATGTATTGTTTTTTTCTTAAAAACGCAAATTGCTTTATGTCACAAACATGTTTTATGAAGAATACCTGAAATTTAAATGTCCAAGATTTTTAGAAATAACCCTCTGGGTCATTTTAGACCTCATCAAAGGGTTAAAAACATTTAACTTACAGCTGCTTGTGATGATAAATATCATTTTTAAAAACTGTTCTCATGGATCCTCTGATAGAGATTTACCCACAGAAAAATGTCCAGGGTAAGATAGTTTTACCATCACAATGGGTTTGTTGTGAAATGGTCATGTGACTTCAACTTCTCAAAGTTTTCATGCACTGCATTGTGGGATTTGAAAAGTTCCTTTAAAAAGTGTTGTTTTACTTAATTCTCAGTGAGTTCCTGTGTTTCTTTATCAGACAAAGAGGAGGAAGTGACTCTTTTGAAGTTTTTTTTTGTTTTATGTTTGTTTCCATGGTTTCCCAGTGATATGACGTCACTCTGCAGGACATACTCTATAAGCCAGGGGTTCTCAACCTTGGGGTCAGGACCCTATTTGGGGTTGCGAGACAGATGGTTTCCAAATTCTTTCAAGACATTAGGAATAGTTTGTCATATTTTAACCTATTTTCATCACTTTTTTGCCATATTTTTGCTCCTTTTAATGCATTTTTGCATTTCTGACACTTCTACATTAAATTTCAATGCCTTTTTTTGCACTTACCATCACTTTTCTACCTATGTTGACCCATTATTGTCACTTTTAACCTCTTTTCACCAAATTCCATGATTATTTTTGCCCATTTAATCACATTCATGATTTGTCATGCACATTATTTGCCAGTTAAACTAATTGTTCCTACTTTTTAAACATTTCTATCGTGACACTTTGAATCCTTTTTACCACTTTTTTTTGTCCGTTTTTTTCCCCTGTAGTTTGCACTTTGAACCAATTTCTGTGGTTTTTAAAATCCCATTTCACCTCCTTTTCCACCATTTTAATCACTTTGAACTCATTTTATTTGTGATTAAAACCAGAATTTCCATCTTTAAGATGACTATAATAATAATAATAATAAACTTGAAGAATAAATAAATGTGGTTATCACAGATTCATAGAACAATGGACCATTGTTTTGCTGACTTTATAGATGGACCCCAAAAATCTCTCCCCTTTATTCCACCTTATAGATGGTACAGTGGGGGTCCCGACTCTATGGGACCTTTATTTTGGGGGTCATGGCCTGAAAAGGTTAAGAACCACTGGTTTAAACCAAAAATAAACATCTGCCAGTATTTTGTTCCATCTTTCAGTCAATGAAAACAACAGAAATGTGTTGTGAATAAAGATACAGTTTAAAAATGTTAATTAGCTTTGAATGTACATTCCATTTTAAAGATGAGTAGCATTCCATAGACAGGTTTCAAATCACCACATTTATGAAGATGTAATAATGAATCACTAACTCCACCAGTGTTTGTATCCATCCATCCATTTTCATACCCGCTTATTCCCGTTTAAAAGGGTCGCGGGGTGCCAATATCCAGCTCTCATAGGGCACTGGGCGGGGGTACACCCTGGACAGGGCGCCAGTCCATCACAGGGCAACACAGACACAGACAACCACTCACTCTCTCATTCACTCCTATGGGCAATTTAGAGACTCCAATTAACCTTACAGTCATGTTTTTGGATTGTGGGAGGAAGCCGGAGTACCCGGAGGAAACCCACGCAGAAAGGACCCAAGTCCACCCCAGGGCTTGAACCCAGGACCTTCTTGCTGTGAGGCGGACGTGCTAACCACTAAGCCACCGTGCGCCCTGTGTTTGTATCCATGAACAGTTTTTCACATTCATCAGCCTGCAGCAGACTGGAACTAACAGAAAAGTTATAGTTTGGAGAATAGTTAAGTTTGTGTCCTTGGTCTGAAAGTTTTCCTTTCTTTTGTTTGTGGTTTGCACTTACACTACTTTAAAATACTCATGTTCATCCAAAAAAACACATTTGTGTCAACAAAGACTAAAATCGTCTTGTGTGTCATCTTGTTTGCATCATTATTGTGTTTAAATGTACAGAAGGATGCATTAAAATTAAAGTAGCACTAAAATAAAAACAAGTGTTCACTGCAGGCGCTGCATTGTTAGGGAAGCTTTAAAATCTCTTTTCAAAGGGAATCACTGTGGACTGTGGAGCCATGTGGAATCTTTACCTTGTTAATGTTAGCATGCGGTTGTGTGTCTGGGAATGGGAGTGAACTGGATTCATCAAGTGCTCCATGAAGAGCTTGCCTCAGGGACCAGGATTCCTTTCAACTGTAGAAATAGACCAATGTCTTTGAAAAGTCCTCCAGAGTCCTCTTCCTTCCCCTGAGGAGGAAGACGAACGGGGTACAATGCGACTCATGTGTGGGAGTGAAGATGAAGATTGTGCATGTGAGGTAAATATCAGTGCACGTGCACGTGGAGGTGGAAGCAAAGCCTGAGCTTATCTCACATCACACACTGTAAGATCTGCTGATGTGTCTTTGTGAATGTGATTGAAGGCTAGTCAGTACTTCAGCTCCTTTAAAGCACGTCGGTCAAACTCTGGGTCCAGGGGCCAAATGCGGCCCTTTAGTGCATCCAATTCGGTCCACGAGAAGAAGTAAAAAAAGTCAAAGAAACCATCGATCATTGTGTAACATACAAACTAATCAGTTGTAGATATCTTCAAAATAATACACATATTAAATGAAACTCCAAAATAATCGTAGGGCTCACAATTCCCCCATGATTATATGACATGTTGGCAGTCATTTTTAATGTGAAATTGTTAAAATAACCTCACAATTTTTCCCAAAATTCTGCAATTTTCTTGAAATTATTTCACAAAAAATCACCGAATTACGTAAAAAAATGGCCTAAAAATAAAACAAATTGAAAATAAAGACCCTGCAGGGACGAATATATGTCACTTATTGATTTGATATTATCAGTGCCGTAAATATTTAATCATTTATTTATATGTGGAAGTGCAAATGAGAGCACAAAAATAACAAATTTTCCCACCTAAAATCTGCGGTCCTCTTAGGATGAACTGCTCCGTATTTGGCCCCTGAACTAAAATGAGTTTGACACCGTTGCTTTAGGAAGGAAAAGTGTGGGTGCAGCAGAATAACCCCATGTCTGTGTGGTTTAACTTATTACTAATTAAGACAAGTTAAGGTAGAAATAAGTGTGTAACAACTACTCAATTATGATTAGTAAACAACATTTTTTTCAAATGACATTTATAGCAAGAGTAATTAGCATTTCCTGAAATGAAAAATGAAAGTGACGAAGCGTAGCTAAAACACACACACACACACACACACACACACACACACACACACACACACACACACACACACACACACACACACACACACACACACACACACTCTCTCTCTCTCTCTCTCTCTATCTCTCTCTCTGCTGGAGCCAATCAGAAGCAAGCATCCTGGACCCAACCATTGCTTGGCAACCGCTGATATGCCATGGTTACGTTTGCCATGGTAGCGGTTGCCAAAATTGAAAGTAAGGCTAAGGTACGGCATCAACACAGCGGAAAAAATTTAAATCAACTCAAAATGGAGGTAATAAAAAGGGAAAAAATTTAAATAAGTATTATAGCCTTACCTCAGATTTTGGGTGAATTTTTCATTTTTTGTGCCTTACTGCATTCTTAGCTCGTTTTCAGTATGTGCATTATATTTACAGTAGTTTTTAGGGTCTAAGGATGGTCTTAACTAATTTTTATTTTTTTTATTTAATTTTGATTTTATGCCTTACTATAGGCTTACCGTAAGGAATGAAATCAAAAAATTAAAAAAAATAAAAATAAATTGAGTTAGGACCATCATTAGACCCTAAAAACTACTGCAAATATAATGCACATAATTAAACAGGGCTAAAAATAAAGTAAGGCACAAAAAATGACAAAAAAAAAAAAAAAAAAAATCACCCAAAATCAAAAGTAAGGCTATAGCAAGGCATATTTTTTCAAAAATTTCCAAAAAAAAAAAAAATTGCGTTAGGACCATCATTAGATCCAAAAAACTACTGCAAATATAATGCACATACTTAAAATGGGCAAAGAAAGCAGTAAGGCACAAAAAATGACAAAAAACTAAATTCACCTAAAATCAAAAGTAAGGCTATAACAATGCATTTTTTTTTCAAAAATTTCCAAAAAAAAAAATTGAGTTAGGACCATCATTAGACCCTAAAAACTAGTGCAAATATAATGCACATACTTAAAATAGGCAAAGAAAGCAGAAAGGCACAAAAAATAACAAAAAACTAAAATTAGCCAAAATCAAAAGTAAGGCTATAACAAGGCATATTTTTTCAAAAAATTTCGAAAAAAAAAAAATTGAGTTAGGACCATCATTAGACCCTAAAAACTACTGCAAATATAATGCACATACTTAAAATGGGCAAAGAAAGCAGAAAGGCACAAAAAAACTAAATTAGCCAAAATCAAAAGTAAGGCTATAACAAGGCATATTTTTTCAAAAATTTCCAAAAAAAAAAAATTGAGTTAGGACCATCATTAGACACTAAAAACTACTGCAAATATAATGCACATACTTAAAATTGGCAAAGAAAGCAGAAAGGCACAAAAAATAACAAAAAACTAAAATTAGCCAAAATCAAAAGTAAGGCTATAACAAGGCATATTTTTTCAAAAATTTCCAAAAAAAAAAATTGAGTTAGGACCATCATTAGACCCTAAAAACTACTGCAAATATAATGCACATACTTAAAATGGGCAAAGAAAGCAGAAAGGCACAAAAAATAACAAAAAACTAAAATTAGCCAAAATCAAAAGCAAGGCATATTTTTTCAAAAATTTCCAAAAAAAAAAATTGAGTTAGGACCATCATTAGACCCTAAAAACTAGTGCAAATATAATGCACATACTTAAAATGGGCAAAGAAAGCAGAAAGGCACAAAAAATAACAAAAAACTAAAATTAGCCAAAATCAAAAGTAAGGCTATAACAAGGCATATTTTTTTCAAAAATTTCCAAAAAAAAAAAATTGAGTTAGGACCATCATTAGACCCTAAAAACTACTGCAAATATAATGCACATACTTAAAATGGGCAAAGAAAGCAGAAAGGCACAAAAAATAACAAAAAACTAAAATCAGCCAAAATCAAAAGTAAGGCTATAACAAGGCATATTTTTTCAAAAAATTTCGAAAAAAAAAAAAATTGAGTTAGGACCATCATTAGACCCTAAAAACTACTGCAAATATAATGCACATACTTAAAATGGGCAAAGAAAGCAGAAAGGCACAAAAAATAACAAAAAACTAAAATTAGCCAAACTCAAAAGTAAGGCTATAACAAGGCATTTTTTTTTCAAAAATTTCCAAAAAAAAAAATTGAGTTAGGACCATCATTAGACCCTAAAAACTAGTGCAAATATAATGCACATACTTAAAATGGGCTAAGAAAGCAGAAAGGCACAAAAAATGACAAAAAACTAAAATCAGCCAAAATCAAAAGTAAGGCTATAACAAGGCATATTTTTTCAAAAATTTCCAAAAAAAAAAAATTGAGTTAGGACCATCATTAGACCCTAAAAACTACTGCAAATATAATGCACATACATAAAATGGGCAAAGAAAGCAGTAAGGCACAAAAAATGACAAAAAATAAAATCAGCCAAAATCAAAAGTAAGGCTATAACAAGGCATATTTTTTCAAAAATTTCCAAAAAAAAAAAATTGAGTTAGGACCATCATTAGACCCTAAAAACTACTGCAAATATAATGCACATACTTAAAATGGGCAAAGAAAGCAGAAAGGCACAAAAAATAACAAAAAACTAAAATTAGCCTAAAATCAAAAGTAAGGCTATAACAAGGCATTTTTTTTCAAAAATTTCCAAAAAAAAAAATTGAGTTAGGACCATCATTAGACCCTAAAAAACTACTGCAAATATAATGCACATACTTAAAATGGGCAAAGAAAGCAGAAAGGCACAAAAAATGACAAAAAACTAAAATTAGCCAAAATCAAAAGTAAGGCTATAACAAGGCATATTTTTTCAAAAATTTCCAAAAAAAAAAAATTGAGTTAGGACCATCATTAGACACTAAAAACTAGTGCAAATATAATGCACATACTTAAAATGGGCTAAGTAAGCAGAAAGGCACAAAAAATGACAAAAAACTAAAATCAGCCAAAATCAAAAGTAAGGCTATAACAAGGCATATTTTTTCAAAAATTTCCAAAAAAAAAAAATTGAGTTAGGACCATCATTAGACCCTAAAAACTACTGCAAATATAATGCACATACTTAAAATGGGCTAAGAAAGCAGAAAGGCACAAAAAACTAAAATTAGCCAAAATCAAAAGTAAGGCTATAACAAGGCATATTTTTTCAAAAATTTCCAAAAAAAAAAAATTGAGTTAGGACCATCATTAGACCCTAAAAACTACTGCAAATATAATGCACATACTTAAAATGGGCAAAGAAAGCAGAAAGGCACAAAAAATAACAAAAAACTAAAATTAGCCAAAATCAAAAGTAAGGCTATAACAAGGCATATTTTTTTCAAAAATTTCCAAAAAAAAAAATTGAGTTAGGACCATCATTAGACCCTAAAAACTACTGCAAATATAATGCACATACTTAAAATGGGCTAAGAAAGCAGTAAGGCACAAAAAACTAAAATTAGCCAAAATCAAAAGTAAGGCTATAACAAGGCATATTTTTTCAAAAATTTCCAAAAAAAAAAAATTGAGTTAGGACCATCATTAGACCCTAAAAACTACTGCAAATATAATGCACATACTTAAAATGGGCAAAGAAAGCAGAAAGGCACAAAAAACTAAAATTAGCCAAAATCAAAAGTAAGGCTATAACAAGGCATTTTTTTTCCAAAAATTTCCAAAAAAAAAAATTGAGTTAGGACCATCATTAGACCCTAAAAACTAGTGCAAATATAATGCACATACTTAAAATGGGCTAAGAAAGCAGAAAGGCACAAAAAATGACAAAAAACTAAAATCAGCCAAAATCAAAAGTAAGGCTATAAGGCATATTTTTTCAAAAATTTCCAAAAAAAAAAAATTGAGTTAGGACCATCATTAGACCCTAAAAACTAGTGCAAATATAATGCACATACTTAAAATGGGCAAAGAAAGCAGAAAGGCACAAAAAATAATAAAAAACTAAAATTAGCCAAAATCAAAAGTAAGGCTATAACAAGGCATTTTTTTTCAAAAAATTTCCAAAAAAAAAAATTGAGTTAGGACCATCATTAGACCCTAAAAACTAGTGCAAATATAATGCACATACTTAAAATGGGCAAAGAAAGCAGAAAGGCACAAAAAATGACAAAAAACTAAAATCAGCCAAAATCAAAAGTAAGGCTATAACAAGGCATATTTTTTCAAAAATTTCCAAAAAAAAAAAATTGAGTTAGGACCATCATTAGACCCTAAAAACTAGTGCAAATATAATGCACATACTTAAAATGGGCAAAGAAAGCAGAAAGGCACAAAAAATAACAAAAAACTAAAATTAGCCAAAATCAAAAGTAAGGCTATAACAAGGCATATTTTTTCAAAAAATTTCGAAAAAAAAAAAATTGAGTTAGGACCATCATTAGACCCTAAAAACTACTGCAAATATAATGCACATACCTAAAATGGGCTAAGAAAGCAGTAAGGCACAAAAAATGACAAAAAACTAAATTCACCTAAAATCAAAAGTAAGGCTATAACAAGGCATTTTTTTTCCAAAAATTTCCAAAAAAAAAAATTGAGTTAGGACCATCATTAGACCCTAAAAACTACTGCAAATATAATGCACATACTTAAAATGGGCAAAGAAAGCAGAAAGGCACAAAAAATGACAAAAAACTAAAATCAGCCAAAATCAAAAGTAAGGCTATAACAAGGCATATTTTTTCAAAAATTTCCAAAAAAAAAAATTGAGTTAGGACCATCATTAGACCCTAAAAACTACTGCAAATATAATGCACATACTTAAAATGGGCAAAGAAAGCAGAAAGGCACAAAAAATAACAAAAAACTAAAATTAGCCAAAATCAAAAGTAAGGCTATAACAAGGCATTTTTTTTTCAAAAATTTCCAAAAAAAAAAATTGAGTTAGGACCATCATTAGACCCTAAAAACTAGTGCAAATATAATGCACATACTTAAAATGGGCAAAGAAAGCAGAAAGGCACAAAAAATAACAAAAAACTAAAATTAGCCAAAATCAAAAGTAAGGCTATAACAAGGCATATTTTTTTCAAAAATTTCCAAAAAAAAAAAATTGAGTTAGGACCATCATTAGACCCTAAAAACTACTGCAAATATAATGCACATACTTAAAATGGGCTAAGAAAGCAGAAAGGCACAAAAAATGACAAAAAACTAAAATCAGCCAAAATCAAAAGTAAGGCTATAACAAGGCATATTTTTTCAAAAATTTCCAAAAAAAAAAAATTGAGTTAGGACCATCATTAGACCCTAAAAACTACTGCAAATATAATGCACATACTTAAAATGGGCTAAGAAAGCAGAAAGGCACAAAAAATAACAAAAAACTAAAATTAGCCAAAATCAAAAGTAAGGCTATAACAAGGCATTTTTTTTAAAAAATTTCCAAAAAAAAAAATTGAGTTAGGACCATCATTAGACCCTAAAAACTAGTGCAAATATAATGCACATACTTAAAATGGGCAAAGAAAGCAGAAAGGCACAAAAAATGACAAAAAACTAAAATTAGCCAAAATCAAAAGTAAGGCTATAACAAGGCATTTTTTTTTCAAAAATTTCCAAAAAAAAAAAATTGAGTTAGGACCATCATTAGACCCTAAAAACTAGTGCAAATATAATGCACATACTTAAAATGGGCAAAGAAAGCAGAAAGGCACAAAAAATAACAAAAAACTAAAATTAGCCAAAATCAAAAGTAAGGCTATAACAAGGCATTTTTTTTTCAAAAATTTCCAAAAAAAAAAATTGAGTTAGGACCATCATTAGACCCTAAAAACTAGTGCAAATATAATGCACATACTTAAAATGGGCAAAGAAAGCAGAAAGGCACAAAAAATGACAAAAAACTAAAATCAGCCAAAATCAAAAGTAAGGCTATAACAAGGCATATTTTTTCAAAAATTTCCAAAAAAAAAAAATTGAGTTAGGACCATCATTAGACCCTAAAAACTACTGCAAATATAATGCACATACTTAAAATGGGCAAAGAAAGCAGAAAGGCACAAAAAATAACAAAAAACTAAAATTAACCAAAATCAAAAGTAAGGCTATAACAAGGCATTTTTTTTCAAAAATTTCCAAAAAAAAAAAATTGAGTTAGGACCATCATTAGACCCTAAAAACTAGCGCAAATATAATGCACATACTTAAAATGGGCTAAGAAAGCAGAAAGGCACAAAAAATGACAAAAAACTAAAATCAGCCAAAATCAAAAGTAAGGCTATAACAAGGCATATTTTTTCAAAAATTTCCAAAAAAAAAAAATTGAGTTAGGACCATCATTAGACCCTAAAAACTACTGCAAATATAATGCACATACTTAAAATGGGCAAAGAAAGCAGAAAGGCACAAAAAATAACAAAAAACTAAAATTAGCCAAAATCAAAAGTAAGGCTATAACAAGGCATTTTTTTTCAAAAATTTCCAAAAAAAAAAAATTGAGTTAGGACCATCATTAGACCCTAAAAACTAGTGCAAATATAATGCACATACTTAAAATGGGCAAAGAAAGCAGAAAGGCACAAAAAATAACAAAAAACTAAAATTAGCCAAAATCAAAAGTAAGGCTATAACAAGGCATATTTTTTCAAAAATTTCCAAAAAAAAAAAAATTGAGTTAGGACCATCATTAGACCCTAAAAACTACTGCAAATATAATGCACATACTTAAAATGGGCAAAGAAAGCAGAAAGGCACAAAAAATAACAAAAAACTAAAATTAGCCAAAATCAAAAGTAAGGCTATAACAAGGCATTTTTTTTTCAAAAATTTCCAAAAAAAAAAATTGAGTTAGGACCATCATTAGACCCTAAAAACTAGTGCAAATATAATGCACATACTTAAAATGGGCTAAGAAAGCAGAAAGGCACAAAAAATGACAAAAAACTAAAATCAGCCAAAATCAAAAGTAAGGCTATAACAAGGCATATTTTTTCAAAAATTTCCAAAAAAAAAAATTGAGTTAGGACCATCATTAGACCCTAAAAACTACTGCAAATAAAATGCACATACTTAAAATGGGCAAAGAAAGCAGTAAGGCACAAAAAATGACAAAAAACTAAAATCAGCCAAAATCAAAAGTAAGGCTATAACAAGGCATATTTTTTCAAAAATTTCGAAAAAAAAAAAATTGAGTTAGGACCATCATTAGACCCTAAAAAACTACTGCAAATATAATGCACATACCTAAAATGGGCTAAGAAAGCAGTAAGGCACAAAAAATGACAAAAAACTAAATTCACCTAAAATCAAAAGTAAGGCTATAACAAGGCATTTTTTTTTCAAAAATTTCCAAAAAAAAAAATTGAGTTAGGACCATCATTAGACCCTAAAAACTACTGCAAATATAATGCACATACTTAAAATGGGCAAAGAAAGCAGAAAGGCACAAAAAATAACAAAAAACTAAAATTAGCCAAAATCAAAAGTAAGGCTATAACAAGGCATTTTTTTTCAAAAATTTCCAAAAAAAAAAATTGAGTTAGGACCATCATTAGACCCTAAAAACTACTGCAAATATAATGCACATACTTAAAATGGGCAAAGAAAGCAGAAAGGCACAAAAAATAACAAAAAAACTAAAATTAGCCAAAATCAAAAGTAAGGCTATAACAAGGCATATTTTTTCAAAAATTTCCAAAAAAAAAAAATTGAGTTAGGACCATCATTAGACCCTAAAAACTACTGCAAATATAATGCACATACTTAAAATGGGCAAAGAAAGCAGAAAGGCACAAAAAATAACAAAAAACTAAAATTAGCCAAAATCAAAAGTAAGGCTATAACAAGGCATATTTTTTCAAAAATTTCCAAAAAAAAAAATTGAGTTAGGACCATCATTAGACCCTAAAAACTACTGCAAATATAATGCACATACTTAAAATGGGAAAAGAAAGCAGAAAGGCACAAAAAATAACAAAAAACTAAAATTAGCCAAAATCAAAAGTAAGGCTATAACAAGGCATTTTTTTTTCAAAAATTTCCAAAAAAAAAAATTGAGTTAGGACCATCATTAGACCCTAAAAACTACTGCAAATATAATGCACATACTTAAAATGGGCAAAGAAAGCAGAAAGGCACAAAAAATAACAAAAAACTAAAATTAGCCAAAATCAAAAGTAAGGCTATAACAAGGCATTTTTTTTTAAAAATTTCAAAAAAAAAAAATTGAGTTAGGACCATCATTAGACCCTAAAAACTAGTGCAAATATAATGCACATACTTAAAATGGGCAAAGAAAGCAGAAAGGCACAAAAAATGACAAAAAACTAAAATTAGCCAAAATCAAAAGTAAGGCTATAACAAGGCATATTTTTTCAAAAATTTCCAAAAAAAAAAAATTGAGTTAGGACCATCATTAGACCCTAAAAACTACTGCAAATATAATGCACATACTTAAAATGGGCAAAGAAAGCAGAAAGGCACAAAAAATAACAAAAAACTAAAATTAGCCAAAATTAAAAGTAAGGCTATAACAAGGCATATTTTTTTCAAAAATTTCCAAAAAAAAAAAATTGAGTTAGGACCATCATTAGACCCTAAAAACTACTGCAAATATAATGCACATACTTAAAATGGGCAAAGAAAGCAGAAAGGCACAAAAAATGACAAAAAACTAAAATCAGCCAAAATCAAAAGTAAGGCTATAACAAGGCATTTTTTTTTCAAAAATTTCCAAAAAAAAAAATTGAGTTAGGACCATCATTAGACCCTAAAAACTACTGCAAATATAATGCACATACTTAAAATGGGCAAAGAAAGCAGAAAGGCACAAAAAATAACAAAAAACTAAAATTAGCCAAAATCAAAGTAAGGCTATAACAAGGCATTTTTTTTCAAAAATTTCCAAAAAAAAAAATTGAGTTAGGACCATCATTAGACCCTAAAAACTAGTGCAAATATAATGCACATACTTAAAATGGGCAAAGAAAGCAGAAAGGCACAAAAAATGACAAAAAACAAAAAACAACAAAAATCAAAAGTAAGGCTATAACAAGGCATATTTTTTCAAAAATTTCCAAAAAAAAAAATTGAGTTAGGACCATCATTAGACCCTAAAAACTAGTGCAAATATAATGCACATACTTAAAATGGGCTAAGAAAGCAGAAAGGCACAAAAAATGACAAAAAACTAAAATCAGCCAAAATCAAAAGTAAGGCTATAACAAGGCATATTTTTTTCAAAAATTTCCAAAAAAAAAAATTGAGTTAGGACCATCATTAGACCCTAAAAACTACTGCAAATATAATGCACATACTTAAAATGGGCTAAGAAAGCAGAAAGGCACAAAAAATGACAAAAAACTAAAATCAGCCAAAATCAAAAGTAAGGCTATAACAAGGCATATTTTTTTCAAAAATTTCCAAAAAAAAAAATTGAGTTAGGACCATCATTAGACCCTAAAAACTACTGCAAATATAATGCACATACTTAAAATGGGCAAAGAAAGCAGAAAGGCACAAAAAATACAAAAAACTAAAATCAGCCAAAATCAAAAGTAAGGCTATAACAAGGCATTTTTTTCAAAAATTTCCAAAAAAAAAAATTGAGTTAGGACCATCATTAGACCCTAAAAACTACTGCAAATATAATGCACATACTTAAAATGGGCAAAGAAAGCAGAAAGGCACAAAAAATAACAAAAAACTAAAATTAGCCAAAATCAAAAGTAAGGCTATAACAAGGCATTTTTTTTCAAAAATTTCCAAAAAAAAAAAATTGAGTTAGGACCATCATTAGACCCTAAAAACTAGTGCAAATATAATGCACATACTTAAAATGGGCAAAGAAAGCAGAAAGGCACAAAAAATAACAAAAAACTAAAATTAGCCAAAATCAAAAGTAAGGCTATAACAAGGCATATTTTTTCAAAAATTTCCAAAAAAAAAAATTGAGTTAGGACCATCATTAGACCCTAAAAACTAGTGCAAATATAATGCACATACTTAAAATGGGCTAAGAAAGCAGAAAGGCACAAAAAATGACAAAAAACTAAAATCAGCCAAAATCAAAAGTAAGGCTATAACAAGGCATATTTTTTCAAAAATTTCCAAAAAAAAAAATTGAGTTAGGACCATCATTAGACCCTAAAAACTACTGCAAATATAATGCACATACTTAAAATGGGCTAAAGAAAGCAGAAAGGCACAAAAAATAACAAAAACTAAAATTAGCCAAAATCAAAAGTAAGGCTATAACAAGGCATATTTTTTCAAAAATTTCCAAAAAAAAAAATTGAGTTAGGACCATCATTAGACCCTAAAAACTACTGCAAATATAATGCACATACTTAAAATGGGCAAAGAAAGCAGTAAGGCACAAAAAATGACAAAAAACTAAAATTAGCCAAAATCAAAAGTAAGGCTATAACAAGGCATATTTTTTCAAAAATTTCCAAAAAAAAAAAATTGAGTTAGGACCATCATTAGACCCTAAAAACTACTGCAAATATAATGCACATACTTAAAATGGGCAAAGAAAGCAGAAAGGCACAAAAAATAACAAAAAACTAAAATTAGCCAAAATCAAAAGTAAGGCTATAACAAGGCATATTTTTTCAAAAATTTCCAAAAAAAAAAAATTGAGTTAGGACCATCATTAGACCCTAAAAACTACTGCAAATATAATGCACATACTTAAAATGGGCAAAGAAAGCAGAAAGGCACAAAAAATAACAAAAAACTAAAATTAGCCAAAATCAAAAGTAAGGCTATAACAAGGCATTTTTTTTCAAAAATTTCCAAAAAAAAAAAAATTGAGTTAGGACCATCATTAGACCCTAAAAACTAGTGCAAATATAATGCACATACTTAAAATGGGCAAAGAAAGCAGAAAGGCACAAAAAATAACAAAAAACTAAAATTAGCCAAAATCAAAAGTAAGGCTATAACAAGGCATTTTTTTTCAAAAATTTCCAAAAAAAAAAAATTGAGTTAGGACCATCATTAGACCCTAAAAACTACTAAAAAATATAATGCACATACTTAAAATGGAAGCAAAGAAAGCAGAAAGCACAAAAAATAACAAAAAACTAAATTAGCCAAAATTAAAAGTAAGGCTATAACAAGGCATATTTTTTCAAAAATTTCCAAAAAAAAAAATTGAGTTAGGACCATCATAGACCCTAAAAACTACTGCAAATATAATGCACATACTTAAAATGGGAAAAGAAAGCAGAAAGGAGAAGGCACAAAAAATAACAAAAAACTAAATTAGCCAAAATCAAAAGTAGGCTATAACAAGGCATTTTTTTTTCAAAAATTTACAAAAAAAAAAATTGAGTTAGGACATCATTAGACCCTAAAAACTACTTGCAAATATAATGCACATACTTAAAATGGCTAAAGAAAGCAGAAAGGCACAAAAAATAACAAAAAACTAAAATTAGCCAAAATCAAAAGTAAGGCTATAACAAGGCATTTTTTTTTCAAAAATTTTCAAAAAAAAAAATTGAGTTAGGACCATCATTAGACCCTAAAAACTAGTGCAAATATAATGCACATACTTAAAATGGCAAAGAAAGCAGAAAGGCACAAAAAAAAACAAAAACTAAAATTAGCCAAAATCAAAAAGTAAAGGCTTTAACAAGGCATATTTTTTCAAAAATTTCCAAAAAAAAAAAAAATTGAGTTAGGACCATCATTAAACCCTAAAAACTACTGCAAATATAATGCACATACTTAAAATGGGCAGAGAAAGCAGAAAGGCACAAAAAATAACAAAAAACTAAAATCAGCCAAAATCAAAAGTAAGGCTATAACAAGGCATATTTTTTCAAAAATTTCGAAAAAAAAAAATTGAGTTAGGACCATCATTAGACCCTAAAAACTACTGCAAATATAATGCACATACCTAAAATGGGCTAAGAAAGCAGGAAGGCACAAAAAATGACAAAAAACTAAATTCACCTAAAATTAAAAGTAAGGCTATAACAAGGCATTTTTTTTCCAAAAATTTCCAAAAAAAAAAATTGAGTTAGGACCATCATTAGACCCTAAAAACTACTGCAAATATAATGCACATACTTAAAATGGGCAAAGAAAGCAGAAAGGCACAAAAAAATAACAAAAAACTAAAATTAGCCAAAATCAAAAGT